>NC_056735.1:1112683923-1112853923 GCF_019279795.1 Protopterus annectens | reverse complement strand
AATGTAATTGGATGTATGTTATTAGATGACTGAGTGTTAATTGTTTAACTGAATTTATTTAAATGGATGAACATTCAGTGTTTGTTACTCTTGGAAGGCTAGTTTTATGCCAAAATGCTAAGTGTGGTAATAAATTTTCAGTTTCATCTGTGACCTGTGTTTTTTTTTTTATAGTTGACAAACTCACAGAACTGGCCATAAACTCCCATATAACTCACTGGAATGCCAGTTGGCACACAGACAAGACCCAGGAAGTCAGGATTAGTGAGCCCACCTCCACTAAGAGACTTGTCAACAGTGTGGTACCTCAGGGCTGTGAATTGGACAGCTCCTATTTGGCATCTACTTCTCTGAGGTACGGGCCATATCCTTAATAGCTGACTCTGCCGTCAGGGATCTTGGAACATATGTAGAACATAATCTGGCCTTTGACCAACATGTGGACAAGGTAGTAGAAAAATCATTTTATGTCGCCCAACTTGTAAGTAAGGGTATGCCATCCAGATCCACGAAAGTCACTGCACCACTTTATTTGACTCTCATCAGAACAATCATTGAGTATAATGCCCCCCTTTAGCATGTACTTGACTTATGCAACAGCTGGAATGCACACGAAGATTCCTTACCAGAAGAATCCAGGGGTATAAACACCAGTGCCCTCGCCTTAAAGCCCTACCTCTCTATATTCTGTCTCCTACAGGTTACAGAGAGGTGATCTATGCCTGGCATACAAGGCATCTTTGGAGCCATCTCGGATGGACCTTTTGCATATCTACAAAACAGACAAGAGTCAGAATCACTAAATCCAAGGAAATTAATTTTGCATGTTACGTGTTGGTGAGACAAGATGTGTGACTCAGAGAATATCCACACTCTGAAACAGGCTCCCCATCTATGTGAAGCACAGTCCATCCCTAACCCTATTTAAGAGTAACCTTGACTAATAGATGGAAAACTGGAAATTAACCACTAGGTCTGGTCGCCATGTCTCTGATAGACATAGGCATGCAGTAATTAATTCCCCAAACTAACATATCCCCCACATAACCTCTAGAAACTTCTTAATATAGACCCTCCTAATAAACACCCGTGATACACAGGGACACAAATGGGTTGGATTGCATGGCTAGGCTTATAAATGCCCTCATGTTTGTTAGCCTACTACTTACTCATGAACCTATGGAACCAAGTTTCTCAACAACTATTCCTCTCAAGGTACTGTAGCACTCCATATCTATTCTCTTCTCTACCACACATGCTTAATAATGTCTCACAAACTATAACTTAGTACTACTTTGCAATATGAACTCACATATTTATAAAAGAACTTCAACTTGTTAGCTGTTCACTATTGCACAAGACTCTTCTGCTCATTTCTTCCACAACATCCTACATATACATAACATTTTCCAAAGCAACTGAAGTGCTTCATCATCTTGTTACTTCTGCACACACAGTTGATTCCAAGTGTTTTATGTAACCCACCTCACTGCATGCAATGCTTCAAAAACTCTAATACTGTATATCCTTGCCCATGTACTTGCTACTTAGTTCAATTTATGTTCTACTTGAAAGGCATCATCTCTGTAATTCTATAATTCTATTCATCATTTATATTTTTTATGTACAATGTAATTCCATGGAGCTTCTCTCCCTAAGCCCCTGCTGAAAAGCGGCAGATCTGGCATGGGCGGACTATCCTAGCAAACAAACGCAAATAAATCAATCAGCTTACAAAAGGAATTGAGAAGTTTCTATGAGATAGCACATGGAAAACCGGTAGGAATGTTTTCAGGCTTCTAGGTCACTTGCAGACCAAAATCTACTAATTTAGCTATAAATATACCCGAACAGAAAACAGCCACCTCTTAAAATATTTACTTAAGAACAGTCATAACTACATAAACTGCTGTCACCTCATTACCACAGTATGAATTCTACTGTTAACTGGAAGGGTGCTGAAGCAAGTGTAGACATGGTAACAATCAGCAGAGAGACTTACTGGTAGTTCATCCTTCTGGTTCCACACTCCACTGCATTGCCTCTGTTCAATCACAGCTTTGATATTAATTAGAGCTGGCAGTGCAACACAGCCTGCTGAAAAACTATAATGAAAAAAAGAAAGGAAATTGTAGTTTACAATAAAAAATAAAATAGTTTTCAAACAAACAGGATATGCAAATACTCCCATTAGCATTGATACGACGTGGATAAAATCATATTCCTCTAGCTGTGAAGCATTCTTGCATTCTTTTAGGCAATCAAAAGTGAACAGTGGCAGAAAAAGTAAAGTTGTGTACCTACCATAAATGTAGATGTTCGAGTGTATTCACTGTTGCAGTCATTACACTTGGGTTATCCTGCTGGCAGGCTACCCGCAGTCGGCCTGAATTCCAAAGTCCTGGTCTGGCGTCGGTTGCTGTCACCTCTTCCCTGACGTCAGTGTGCCAGGGGTATAAAAGATGCAGCAGACGCCATTTTCTTCAGTTTTTCTTGCTCCAGATGTCAGGTGCCCCCAAAAGGGTAGGCTACAAATTCTGCTCATAAAAAAGCATGCACTAACATAAACATTACCTTCATCTACAAGCAAATACACCACATAGGTTGTATAGAATAGAGAAGTACAGATAAGTCCCAGCAAAGAAAGGGGAATGGTGGGAGGGTAACCTGGACTGTAACAGTGAATACACTCGAACATCTACATTTATGGTAGGTACACAACTGTACTATGTTCATCGTGTTTCACTTTTGCAGTCATTACACTTGGGTTGAATCCCAAAGCTGAGGTTGGGTGGCTGGGCCTAAATAGAATTAGAAGTGGCTATGAGGCCCTGCAGAACTGCAGTGGCAAAGCCTGCTCTGGATTTAGAGTAAAGAGGTACGTGGTAGTGCTTTGTGAAAGTGTACACTGAAGTCCAAGTTGCAGCCTCCAAAATGTCCTTAGTTGGTACTCCTCTGAGGAAGGCTGCTGAAGTGGCTGCTGCTCTGGTTAAATGTGGCCTAATGCCCTTAGGCACTGATTTGCCATGTTGTGAATAGCAGAAACTAATGCAGTGGCCTATCCATTTTGAAATAGTCTGCTTTGAAATAGTTTTTCCTTGCGATCCTGCAGCATATGCCACTAAGAGTTGCTCAGTCTTTCTGAAAGCTTTAGTTTTGTCCAAGTAAAAGCGTAGCTGTCTGTGTATGTCCAAAGAATGCAGAAGTCTCTCCCCCTTATTCTGCGGGTTTGGATAAAAGGTAGGCAAATGTATGGTTTAGGTAAGAGCCACACTGGACACTACCTTAGGCATAAATGTTGGGTTTATCCTTCGAGAAACCCTGTCCGGATGGAAAATAATAAAAGATTCCACAGCCATTAGTGCCTGTAACTCTGAGACTCTTCTTGCTGAAGTTATTGCTTGGAGCAGAGCTGTTTTCCATGATAAGTATTTTATCTCAGCTGTATTGGTTGGCTCAAAAGGAGGCAGTGTTTGCTTTTCCAAGACAAAATTGAGGTCCCATTCAGGTATTGGAGCTCTCCTTGGAGGTCTTAGCTTTTTGGCCCCTCTGAGATACTGCCTTAGCAGAGGATGTGAAAAAATAGGTGGGTCTGTATTGTAATGAGCTGAAATGGCAGAGGCATGGATCTGAATTGATGAGAAGGCCTTTGTCCAGCATCTCAGTTAGGTATTGTAAAATCTGAGGAATATTTGGTACAAGCGTGTCCATTCCTTGTGCCTGGTTCCAAGCACTAAATCTCTTCCATTTTTCTGCATAAGATTTTCTGGTGCTGAGCCTCCTGGCCTCCAAAATAACATCCATAACTGCTTTAGCGAGAGGTGTGTTCTGAATGGTTACATTACCCGCCATGCAGCCAGATTTAGGGTTCTGAGTTGGCTGTGCAGGATCTGATTGTTTTGTTGGGTCAGCAAATGAGGAATTTGCGGTAATGTCCAGGCTGGGCCTTGAGACAAGCTCTTTAAGACTGGGTACCAGTGCTGGCGTGGCCAGTCTGGGGCAATCAGGATAATTTTTGGCTTTTCTTGTCTGACCTTTAGGAGCACCTTGGGGAGGACAGGCAGTGGAGAAAAAGCATATACTGTAAGGGCTTTCCAGCTGAATGATAGGGCGTCCACTTTCCATGCTTGTTTGTGATAAGTCCTTGTGCAGAATCTCTGTAGATGACAGTTGTGAGGGGAGGCAAATAGATCAATGTCTGGGCATCCCCATTTCACTATTATCATGCTGAAGATTTGTGGATCTAGTTTCCACTCGTGAGGATCCATGAGGTTTCTGCTTAGTTCGCCTGCCAGAGTATTTGTCTTTCCTGGCATGAATTGTGCTTGCAGGTGTACTTGATAAGTCAATGCTGTGTTCCACAAGGTCATGGCTTGTCTGCAGAAGGGGTAGGAATGTGTGCCTCCTTGCTTGTTTATGTACCACATGACTGTAGTATTGTCAGTCTTTATCAGCAGTTGTCCTGGATGAAGTGGATCCATGAAGGCTGTCAGGGCATTCTGTACAGTTAGCATCTCTTTTTGATTGATATGAAGATGCATTTGGCTTGCAGGCCATGTGCCCTGAATACATTTTCCTTCCAAGTGGGCCCCCCAGTCATAATCTGATGCATCTGTTGTTAATGTCTGTCTGACTGTGGGTAAAGTGAATGGCTGTCCCTTGTTGTGGTGACAGGCCTGTGCCCATCATTGAAACTCCTGTTGCAGGCAGGGAATGAGAGTAATTAATGTTTCCAGGCTGTGACAATGTTGAGTCCAAACACTTTTTAGATACCATTGTAGTTTCCTCATATGCAGTCTTGCATATGGAATTAGTAGAATGCAGGATGCCATGAAGCCCAAAGCCTGCAGAATTTTTCTTGCAGATAACTGGGTCTTTGTTGCCATCATTTCGAAGTAAGAAGTCGGTTGCTTTTGTCTGGCGTGAGATAAGCCATCTGGGCAGCTGTATTTAAGCTTGCATCCAGGAATATCTCTTGAGAGGGTATCAGTTTTGATTTCTTTTCTTTCACTGTGTACCCTAGGCAAATTAGTAATCTTTTTACAAACGGCAGATGCTTCAGTAGAATGTCCTTGTTCTCTGCTTGTATAAGGCAGTAGTCCAAGTAGGGATATATTTCTATTCCTCTTTGTCTGCAAAATGCAATTACTGGTGCCAGGCATTTTGTGAAGACTCTGGGCGCAGTAGATAAGCCAAAGGGCAGTGCAGAGAACTGGTAGTGCATTGAGCCAGCTATGAATCTGAGGTATCTTCTGCAAAATTGTCTGATTGGGACATGCAGGTATGCCTCTGAGGTCCAAAGTTACAAGCCAAGCCTTCTTGCCCAGCATGGGCAGAAGCTGCTGCAGAGTTAACATTTTGAATTTTGGAACATCCAGAAAAGTGTTTAGAATAGACAGGTCCAGTATTGGTCTCCAGACTTTGTCCTTTCTGGGTACCAAGAAAAGTCTTGAATAAAATCCTTGTCCCTGCTCTTGCTGTGGTACTCGTTGAATAGCCCTCATGTCCATAAGGGATGAAACTTGCTGTTGTGCCTCTGCCCATTGATTGTGTGGCAGGTCTGGCATACCTTTTGTCTTTGGAAGGGTGTGAAAGTGGAACCTGTAGCCCTGAGACACTATATTCAAGACCCATTTGTCCTGGGTGATCATGTTCCAATTTTGTGGAAAAAGTGCTAGTTTTCCCCCCAAGGGTGCTGCCAAAAGTAAGTTTTTAGCACTGGCAGAGGGAAGTCATTGGGACTGTTTCCTGTATGGCTGTGATTTGTCTTCTCCACTTTTGGAGGTAGAAGCACCCCATTGCTTAGGCCTGTATGAGCCTTGGGGCTGGGATCTGCCTCTAGGGTGTCTGTATCTGCCTCTTTGTGGCCTGTTTGACACTGGAAAGGACCAATTCTTAGAAGGCCAGTTCCTGCTAAATCTGGGTGGCTGTACCTGTAAGACATCCTTAACTGTCTGCATAGATTTTGCTTTATCCTACATTTTCTTCAACATCTCTTCTGCCTTAACACCAAAGTATCATGCTGTAATGGAGCATCCAATATAATTTTGCTTTAACTTGGTCAGGCAGATTCTGTTCCTTTAACCAAGCATGCATTCTAATGACAGAACCCGTGATAGCGGCCCTGCAAGAAGCCTCCAGTGAATCAAAACCACATTGCAAAGTATGTTTTCCCACTTGCTCAGCTGCATGCAATAAATCCTGCATTTCCTTGTTATCAGAACATTCAGAATTTGTCAACATTTTCTGTTTTAGCAGTGACATTAAGTATTGCTGATATTTAAGCATATGAAACTGACAATTTAAAGCCCTTACAGCTAAGGTAGCAGAAGTGTATACTTTTTCCCCCCATCTGTCCAGTGCCATAGAATCCCTATCAGAGGGGACGGGGTTTTTTGCAGTGGAAGCCTCAACGCCTTTGGGACCCTGAGATATAGTTTCTGGGTCAGCAGCAGGGTTTTTACATAGAAATTTGTGAGAGTCTGGAACGCTGTAGTATCTGTCTGGCTTAACAGGTGCAGGGGGGTAAAGAGTCAGGAGACAGGCCGGACTCTGAAAATACATAATCTACAATGTCTAGAACAGGTGGAATAGCCAGAGGTCTGGGCTGAGGTAGTAAAAGAAAGTCTTTGAGCCTTTTCTTAGATTTTGAGTAATCTTGGCTCTCCCAGTGAAAATGCTCCCTCATGGTATGCAGGGTTTCCCCAAAAGAATAATCCTCAGGAGGAGAGGCTGAAGGAATAGATTCTTCAGCATCAGAATCCTCATAGGGAGGAAGAGAGTATCCTTGTACAGAAGAGGAGACAGAGGAAATGGAAAACTTATCAGAAGAGTCATATTCTGTCTCTTGCCTAGGCCTCTTATCAGGAGGGGGATGGGAACCCCTGATCAAAGTAATTAGATCTTTGGCCATTTTAAGCATCTGTTTCTTAGGCATAGAAGTCTGTCCAGGAGAATGCTGTACTTGTCTCTTTGTCTTTAGAGCTGTTTTAGTCTTTGCCTTTGAAGCTGAGGTTTGCTTGACATATAACTGTGTAGGTCTGAAAACACCCTCAGAAGCCGATGCCTGCTCAGCGGCTCCAGACCCATCTGAGGGAATAGTTTCCGAGTGTCCAATACCTTGAGTATCCAGAGGCCTAGTCAGCTCCACGTGGGAGTCAGAAGCGGCCTGTGGCTCTGAGGTAGCGGGTGTCCGGGGCTGCGAAAGCGCCCCACTGAAAACCGGCGAACCGGCGATTGGCCTAGCGGAGGCCTCATCGTCGGTTTTGGACCTCGGATGCCTGTCCTTTTCCTTGTGTTTTTTATAAACTCCAGTCGTTGGCTGTTCCGACGGCATTATATAATTAAATCTTCGGCCAAAGTAATGAAAGGCAAAATCATACCGACGCTTAATAGTGCGTTGGTTAAATCTAGCACAAAACCGACAGCTAGCAATGTCGTGGTCTGGGCCTAGGCAAGGAATACATTAAGAATGAAAATCCTTATGAGGTATTTGCTTCCTACAAGAAATACAATTGTTAACTTTTTCTGACATCGGACTGGAGCAAGAAAAGTTTCCCCAACGGGGTACTTAGCTTTATTGAAGACTTTGGATCTGAAATTCGATTTGAAAATCTCAGGAGTCGGCCAACCGGCACTTGTGAACTGCTTTCGCTTCGGGCACTGCGCGGCAAGAAAAACTGAAGAAAATGGCGTCGGCTGCATCTTTTATAACTCTGGCGCACTGACGTCAGGGAAGAGGCGACAGCAACCGACGCCGGACCAGGACTTTGGAATTCAGGCCGACTGCAGGTAGCCTGCCAGCAGGATAACCCAAGTGTAATGAATGCAACAGTGAAACACGATGAACATCATGCTTTAGCTTAATCACTAAACATTTCATTACAAGTATCTTTGAGAAGGTTCTGGAATTGTACTATTCTACTGACTAGTGAATATATAAACTGCATCTCATGAATATATAGCATGGAACAGGAATTTTTTTTCATACTGATAAAGAATGTTCAACATATTCCAAAAACCTCAGAGCGACATCAAAGCATCCTACTCCTTGCATAAAATAATTTGTTTGGAACATTTCACATGCTATTTCATGTACTTCTGTTCTATCAAGGCTAGCTTACATCATCCTTAACCATTTTAGAATAGAAATTTATTCTCAGCTAAAAATTACAGCTGCAAGTTTTACTTCTTTTAAACACCATCTTTACCATACTTCCCATCATACATACATTCATTCATTTATGAAGGGACCAAGGTCCATTAAGTTTGCTCAGCTAAGTAAAATGACCCTTTATAATCATTAAAAATTTATCTACACCTCTCAAAGCCTTCTGTGTCACACTTCTCTCATCTCCCAAAATGTTTCAGCAACACCTTTTAGTTGACAAAATGTTTTTTCACACTGAACTGCAAATGCCAAGCAACGTGTAACTTTTGCAAGCCACAAATAAATGACTGAAAACATCAAATGAAATGTAAGCAAATCAGGAAAAAGATGAAAGCAAATCTGCCACCAGTATTTGATGTATCAAGTCAGCAACTGCAAACGGGCAAGTCTTTCACCAACCTTCTGAAACTGATTTTGTGTTCTACCTAGTTAGCCTGCAATTTTCTCTCTTCTTCCACTTTTGCTGTCTCTCTCACCCACATACTTCTTATGACAGGTTTACACATACATACAGAACCAGAAAACAAAGTGATAGCTGCTGAAAAGTAAATTCTCTGCCAAGACCATATTTGGCACGAGTTCAAATACTGCATCTGGTAGTATGATAAAAGTTTGTAGTACAATTCAAATACCATTTTACTATGGCATACCTTGCAACAGGTAGTAAATATACACACTTGCCCCCTGTACCCCTTGCCAATATAATCAACTCCAAGGCTGTTGCACCATGCAAAAAAAGAGTAAAATCCCATGATTGGAGAAACTCCTTGGTCAGCTTCAGTAAGAAGCTGAGATCCCTCATAAAATCCTTCAAAGCTAGTTATGAAAACAAAATCGCCACTGACTCTAAAGACAACCACAAAGCATTCTATAGCTATGTCAAGAATCTCAATGGCAACACTCAGATCTGCTCGGAGTTGCAGCACAATGGCACTAAATATACAGAACCAACGGATATTGCCAACATACTGGCAGATAGGTTCAGTGCTAACTTTACCCCTCTGTCAACCCATAAAGGGCCCATCTCTGTACCAGAAGAATGCAAAGTTCCTGTAATCAAGGCTGCACAGGTAAAAAACACGCTATCCAAAGCCAAGAACACAGCATCCATGGGACCCGACGACATCAAAGGCTGTGTTCTACATGAACTACAGAACGAACTGGCACCCCACCCAAGTACCATGTTCAATCATAGTCTTACCTCAGGATATGTGCCCGCTGAATGGCGCACAGTGACAGTTATCCCACTCCACAAAGGGGGAGCCACTACAGACCCTGGAAACCACCACTTCATTAGCCTAACGAGCCTGGTCTGCAAGGTATCATCATGGAACTTATAAACAATGACATTGGTAATCTCCAAACTCAGGACCCCACCCAGTTCGGGTTTGTAAAAGGCAGATCATGTCTCCTAAACCTGATAGACTTTGAAGCAGTCACCAAAGCCATAGATGAGGGTAAGGTGGTTCACACAGCCTATCTAGATCTCGCCAAGGCTTTTGACACCATCCCCCACTCTGAAATTATAGAAAAACTCACTAAACTAGGTATAAATCCCTATGTCACAAGATGGGTTGCCAACTGGATCACTGACAGAACCCACACTGTGAAAGTAGCAGACTCCAAATCCAGCTTCAGACCAGTGACAAGTGGAGTACCACAGGGTTCAGTAATGGGTCCTCTCCTGTTTGGTATCTACTTCTCTGAAGTACAGGCCAACACAGAAGGTCTTTGGCTAACGAAGTCCGCAGATGACTGCAAACTAAGAGCCACAATCAAAACTCCAAAAGATGTGGACATCCTGCAAAAGGGCCTTGCTGAGACAGATCCCTGGTGTCAAAGCCATGGCCTCAAGCTCAATGCCAAAAAGTGCATTGTCATTCCTTTTGGTAAAAACTCAGTACCCATGAACTACCACATAGGTGGTAGTCTACTTACCGAAAGTGTGATAAGAGACCTTGGGACACAGGTGGACAGTAGTCTCTCCTTTGATAATCACATCGCCACAGTAGTCAGGAAATCCTTCTATGTGGCACACCTCATCACAAAAGGTTTCTCATCCAGGAAAAAAGAGGACATTGTTCCCCTCTACTCGTCGCTCATTAGACCCATTATAGAGTACAATGCCCCTTTTGGTATGTACCTCACAAGACATCTACAACAACTGGAAAGGCCACAGAAATACCTCACAAAGAGGATTACCAGCCTCAAAGAGATGCCCTATGCAGACCGTCTCAAAAAACTGCAGCTTTACTCCATTGCATATTGCCTACTCAGAGGCGATCTCTGCCTAACACACAAAGCTATGTCAAACCCAGAGCTTTTAGACATGCTCCACTTAAAGAAATCCCAATCCCTACGAGCTACACGCTCTAGGGACCTAAACCTCATCACCACAATAAACAGAGCAAGCTGGAGGGATAGATTCCTGTCCCAGAGACTTACAATACTCAAAAACTACCTATCTATATTAAAGCTCCTCATTAGCACTGTTCAAGAAAAATCTTGATGATTGGATGGGAGATAGGAAATTCACCCCGGGGATCACTTCTGTGGCTCTGCTCAACAGTGGCACAGGAAAATAATTTTCTTGGGTGGCGAAAGCCAGGGTACCTTTGGCTAGGCTTATATAGGCCCTAGGGCCAATAGCCTAGTACCTACCTATGAACCTAAAAGTTGAGCTCCTCTGCAGAAAATTCATTCAAAATGAATATCTTTTTTCTATTTGGTGCTGGTCACAAAATTGTCCAAATGCAACCAGTGCACATTACGACTCAAGAGTATAAAAAAAACCTACAGCTTTCCCAGCAATACAAAACTGTAAACCCATGCACCACAAGCTAATAAGAATATAAACCCCACCATTCCTTGTTAATTATATGTCTGGCTTCATACTGTTAACATTGGCAAAAATGTGACAGCACAGTTAGTAAATTATATTTTAACTAAGACTTTTCTCGTTATAGCTTCCAGACTGCTGCTATCCTTCCTGACACCTTTCATTCAAAGATTCATAAATGTTCCAAGGCCATTTAGTCTTTCATCGCTTACACCTTGCCAGTACTCTTCCCTCAGGACACACTGCCTTTCTCCAGGAGAAAGTATAGTTGTGTAAAATCTTACCATAACTTTAGATGTCCTTTTCTTCATTACACTGCGGTATCCTTAACATGAGGGAGTCTGCCTTTGGTTAACTTGTACATCCAGCCATTATACAACAGATAAATGCTACTGCGAAGATGTGTGTCAACGGTCCATATCACTCAGCGTACGTTGGCCATAAACGTACATCAGGTATGAAACAGACATCAGCACATAACTACCTCAGAACTGAATGGCGCTGGGAACCAGTGACTATGGAGTGGGTACTCAGGAATCAGGCAAGCATCACGGGGAAGGCAGAGTGGGAGACCATACAGCAGCATATAGAAGAAAACAACATCTAACGTTGTGGTAAGATTTTACATGACTATACTATATCCTTCTATTCATATGCTGCCGTATCCATAACATGAGGGAGAGTACAAAAGGTCATGCTATTAAGTACTGGGAGGGGGAATAGAGACATTCTCCATGAAGCCACAAAGAATGGCCCTAGCAAAGCCTGCTCTGGATCTGGAAATGATGTCCAACTTGTAGTGTTTGTTGAAGTGTGGACAGATGACCATGTAGCTGCTCCTAAAATGAAAGCTGTATCTAGACCCTTAAAGAAGGCCACAGATGAGGACACAGCCCTAATGGAGTGAGCCTTCACTGGGAAGGGGAGCCTTTTGCCATGAGCTGTGTAGCAAAAGGAAATAGTTTTAGAGATTCAGGAGGAGGTTTGCTTGGAAACAGGGTGTCCCAGGGCTCTTGGGTGATAGGAGACAAAGAGCCTATCTGATTTGTGAATGGATTTTGTTTTGGACAAATAGTATCCGAGTTGTCTATGTACATCCAAGGAGTGAAAGATCCTTTCGCTGGAGAACTGCGGTGAAGGGAAGAAGGTAGGGAGACTGATGGCCTGATCTAGGGAAAGTTCATTAACTACTTTGGGCATGAAAGTAGCGTTAGTACAAAGACAAACCCTGTCCTTGTGGAAAACTGTGAAGGGGAAGAGGCCATGAGGGCTTGCAATTCAGAGACCCTTCTGGCTGAAGTAATAGCCACCAAGAAAATAGTTTTCCATATGCAGTGTTGGAGAGTGCAATCCCTGGCTGGCTCAAAAGGAGGTAAGGTCAGCATTTCCAAAACAAAATTAAGGTCCCAAGAAGGGGGAATATGCTTCCTTGGTGGTCTTATGTATAGTACCCCTTTTAAAAAGAGCATGACCTCCAGTCTGGAAGCCAAAGAAAGGGAGAGAGGTAAGCATGCCGAGATGGCAGACAGATGTGCCTTAATAGAAGAGTATGACAAGCCAGTGTTCATCAATTCACACAGGTAAGACAGGACCACTGGAGGCTCTACAGCCAGTGGCTGAAGTTTTTGTTTTAGACGCCAAAGAGAAAACCTTTTCCACTTGGACAGATAGGATTTTTTGGTAGTGGATTTACTGGCCTCCTGCAGAACTTGAAGCACATCCTCAGTATAAAAGCGTCTAAAGGGAAATCAGTGACCTATCAATCACAGTGTAAGGTTCAGGGTGACTTTGTGGGTGTATGACAGTTCTCTTATCCTGTGCAAGTAGGTCCATTCTGAAGGGTAACTTCTGGTGATTGCCCTTGGCTAGGTGATGTAGAATAGAAGACCAGTGCTGCCTTGGCCAACAGGGGGTTACCAACAAGATATGAAGTTGTTCTCTCTGAATCTTCAGCAGAACTTTTTGAATGAGAAGGAAGGGGGAATGTATAAGTTAACATCCCCCTTCCATGAGAATGAAAGAGCATCCACCTTCCATGCCCCAGAGGAGAGTATCCTGGTGCAGAAATTTAGGAGATGTTTGTTCTTGGGGGAGGCAAACAGGTCTACTGGAGATATACCCCATCTATGGACCAGGTCCGGAAACATGTCCCTGTTCAACATCCATTTGTGGGACTGAGTCATGGACCTGGTTAGAGCATCTGCCATCAAATTCTCGGTAGAAGGTATGTAGACAGCTAGAATGGATACTTGTCTCTGTTGGGCGATCTCCCACTCCTGCAGAGACAATCTGCATAGGAGATAAGACTTTGTTTCCCCTTGCCTGTTCATACCACAGAACAGTGGTGTTGTCTGTGTACCATCTCAGCACTCCTGGAAGGAAATGATCCTTGAAGATTTGGAGGGCAAATATCAAGGCTCTCATTGCCTTGATATTGATGTGTTCACTCTGTTGTAAGGGAGACCAAGTGTCCCTCACTCTCCAGTCCCCTAAAGTTGCCCCCAACCAAAGTCTGAAACATCTGTGGACAGATCCTGATTGGGTGCAAGGGGCTGCAGGGGAAGGCCTGGACTGGCAGAAATCTGGGCAATTCACCAGTCTAATTCCCTGGCAAGGCAGGGAAGAAGGGGTACCATAAAACTCCAGGGGATGCAGGTGTTGCTTCCATACTGTCCTTAAGTACCATTGAAACTACGTGTGTAGCCTTGCTAAGGGTATCATGGGAATGATGGTGGCCATGAATCCTAGGAGCCTCAAACTCCCTGGCTGACAAGGACTGGAGAGAGAGAATTACCTGGAAATAAGAGATGAGGGACAGAATCCTTTCTGGAGGAAGACAGGCCATCATTTGTCCTGTGAGAATCCTGCATCCCAAGAACACATGATCCTGGGAGGGGATCAAGGAAGATTTTTGAAGGTTTACGGTAAACTCCGCATCTCAGAAGGGAGATGGTGAAAGTCCAGGTGCTGTCGGACCATCTGAGAGGGTGATGCCTGGATGAGGATATTGCCCAGATAAGGAAAGAGTTGGATCCCCTGCATTCTGGCAAAGGCAATCACTGGACCAGACAATTTGTGAACACTCTTGGGGCCGTACAGAGACCAAATGCATAGAACCCACTGAGAAACAAAGGTATTTCCTGAAATGTGAATGGATAGGAATGTATAGGTAGGAATCTTTTATATCTAGGGACATCATGATGGCCTGAGGAAGGATCAGGGGCAGGAGAGTAGGGAGGGTCAGCATCCAGAAAGAGGGGACCTTGAGGAATGTATTCGGGTGGCACAGATCCAGGACCGGTCTCCAAGGACCTTCTTTCCTGGGAACCAGGAACATCCTGGAGTAAAATCCTTTTCCTCTTAAATGTAAGGGTACCTCTTGAATTGTACCTTGTGAGAGGAGGGCCAGCAGGACTGGAAGAAAGAAGGTCATTTTGGTCTTGAGGGGGTTGAGGAATACCTTTGAAGGTTCGTCTGGAATCCCACACCAAGAAATAACCTTGTTTTAGTATTGACAGGACCCGAGAGTCCTGGGTAATTTATTTCCAAGCCGGAAAGGATAGGGAGAGATGCAGGGAGAGAGGAGTAGCTGGGCTTAAGTCACAGACTACCAGGTTTGGCCTGAAAAGGCCGTTTCTGAACTGGAGCAGAGGGAGAAGACCTGGAAGGTGTCTGCTTCCTAGTATCTTTTCTCCCTTTGGAGGACGTATGTCTGGAAGGTCTTCTCACAAAGGTTGTTTTAGCTGGATAGTTCCTCTGAAAGCATGGAACCGGGGACACAAAAAAAGGCCCAGAAGTTCTTTGCCCTTTGCCTGAAGGGCCTTAAACAATTCAGCAGCCGCTGAACCAAATAAAGCCTCATTATCCAGGGGTACGTCCATAAACTTAGATTTAATGTTCTCTGACAAAGGCTATAGCCTGAGCCAGGAGTATCTCCTGATGACCGATCCTGAGGCAGCAGTTCTTGCTGAAGCCTCCACTGTGTCATAACCGCATTTTATAGAGTGTCTAGCGGCTTGACTGCAGGAATTTAACAGGCTTGAAATTTTAGCTTTATAGGGGGAAACAGGTAGGTCACCCAATTGTTTAATGGCATCAGTGAGGTGGGCCACATATGAATTTGATAATTTATAGCTGTCACAGGTAGGGTGGCAGAGGTATAAACTATTTTTGCTCAACCTTTCCATTACTCTACTCTCCTTATCTGAAGGAAGTAAAGTAGTGGAGGGGAGAAACTTAGATGTTTAGTCTGCAGCCAAAGAAATAGTTGCTGGATCTGCAGAATGGGCCTTGAAGAGGAATTTAGCATTTCAGGGACTTTATACAAACTATCTGGGTGCTTTAGTGCAGGGAGTTGTGAATCTGGGACTTTGGAAGCAGCCAAGAAGGCATCCAGGAATGCAGGATGCAGCGGAGGAACCGCACATGGGTTAGGGGACTCCATTTGTAAGATGTCATAATATCGCGTTTGGGTTTCAGTAACCTGACTGCAGTCCCATTTAAAAATGTCCTTCATTTGTACTATTGTTTCCCCAAATGTAAGGTCTTCCCCAGGGGAATCAGTTTCATTTGACTCTTCCTCCTCTGGGGAAGCATACCCCAGAGGAGAGGCAATTTGAGAGGTGTAAGTGAGGAATTCATCCCTTGAGGAATCTTCTTCCTCAGAGGAAATATCAGGCAATAGTTTAGTCTTTGGGGTGGAAAATGAAGGGGCCTGGGCAGGTCCAGTGACCTGACGTAAGACTAAGAATGCATTAAGGAGGCCTTGAGTAAAGGCCTGCCAGTCATGGGTTTAGTGCGATGGTATGGTCAAATGAGCAGGGGCAGAATGTTTGGATTTCTGTTGCTGCTTCTTATGAGCATCTGATACAGACATTTCTGCGATGTAGAGAAGAGGGACCAGATGTTGGGTGACATTCACCAAGTCCGAAATAACATCTTCCAAACTACTATTTGGGTAACCCCACACAGGCCCTTGTAAATGATCAGCCTTGGTTCCCCCCATGCTCCCAACTCAGACGCCTGCAACTCCCTCATGGACGTGCCAGTGGCCTCTCTAATGGTTTCCTCCCTGGAACCCATCAGAGGAAGGTTTGCAGGGTCCAACTCGGACTCCGGGCGGAGTCGTAGGATCAGGCCTAGTCTTCTTGGCCTTTTTCATGGTTGGTTCCTCTGAGGATCCCGACATCTGGTCCATATCTTTAGCTAATCATTTCAGCCTTTGATTCTCTAGGTAAAGATTTAAAGCAGCCAGATGGCTTCTAAGTGTTTCAGGAAAAAAAGCCTGACAGATTTCACAAGAGGTGTGGTCGTGGTCTTGGCCTAGACAAAACAAACAGAGCTCGTGTGAGTCTTTATGTGGGTCTGCCTTCCACACAGACACTTGCCCTTTCTACCTGACATTAACCCACAACACAGTAGCAAAAAAGAAACAAAACCCTCTAAGGGGTACTTATCTGAACACGGACAAGCACAAAGTCACTTTCCAAGCAGGCGATAACCAGAAATGGCAGTCACACAAGCGGCAGAAAGGTTTTGAGGTAGATACGTGCCGGCATCCACTTTATACCAGATGTCTGTTTATGGCAGACGTAACCCTGAGTGATGCGGACCATCGCATGTACCTTTGCACTAGCATTTATCTGTTGTATAATGGTCAGACACACAAGTCAACCAGAGGCAGACTCCTTCATGTTATGGATACAGCATCATATGAATAGGAGGACATCTATCAGTCAAACCTGGAGTAAATTTGAAAGCCCATCCAGTCATCTAGGTTATGTATGAAGGAAGACAGCATTGACCTGCTTAACACACAGGGGAAATTTATTCCAGCAGTTAAGGAAAAAAGAATTATGTACTTACCATAACGTTCCATGCATGCTGTACATCTTTGCCTTAATTCTCACCTGTGGGTCGGATACAATTAATTGGATCCATCTCAGCCTTTTACAAAAGCTTGAGGCCTTCAGCAAACCTCGTGGGCACATTCACTCCAGTACAAGTATTTTAAGTATGTACCTTTAACTCCTAGTGGGTGTGGCCTGAGCCTTTAAAAATTTAATTATCACCTTACAATTCTAACAAATACTCATTGACAGAGGTCAAATATCAATACAATTGTGTTTGTCATCATGTATGCTTCAAGATAAAATATTTTTAAACCTTGCATGTAGCATGGTTTTGGAATTATTAATGCAAATATGCACAAGTAATATTTGACGTCTAGAGGAGCAGTAGGAGGTAACTGCAGATGCACCTGGAGGCGTCACTCGGATGTAATGTGTAGTTCCCTAACTCCCTTAGATCTTGTTTGCCCATGACAAATAACATTAGAGATAAAGCTATTCATAGCTTAAAAGGAAGGTGGTTTCTGAGGCTATAGAGTCCGGTGATACCCAATTAGTACTTCCTGGTCTCCCAGGAGCATAGGCAGGGGGTATGGTGGGTGGGCTGTGAGAATAAAGGCGGAGATGGACAACAAGCATGGAACGTTATGGTAAGTACATAACCTCTTTATGTGATGTTGTCAATCTTGCCTTTATTCTCACTTGTGGGACCACATCCCAAGCTACCCGATTCTTGGGTGACTCATGACAGAATATTTCTCAGAACCATAGAACCAAAGGATGCTCTAATCCTTGAGACCAAATTTACCTATAATGAGTGATAAAGGTATGATGGTTTACCCATGTGGCTGCAGCACAGATCTTGTCCAGAGACAGCCTAGCTTTGAAAGCTGCAGAAGTAGCTATTGCCCTGGTAGAATGAAATTTGACAGGTGCAGTGAGATTTTTCTCTTTATAATTATAAATAAAGGAAAAGCATTCAGAAGGCCATTTGGATAAGGTAACCTTAGATACTGGTAGGCCTTTCCTAGTGTTAGTATAAGAAACAAACAGCTGATCCGATTGCTGAGTTCTGCAGTTCTATGTAGGTAAAAATGTAACTGTCTATGAAAATCCAGTAGATGTAACGAGTATTCTCCTTTACTCTGAAAATTTGGAAAGAATACTGGTAACTCAACAGATTGACTGAGGTTACTTTCAGATACAACTTTAAGCAGAAACGAGGGGTTGATGCATACAGAAACGGTCATTATGAAATATCAGATATGGTGGCTTGGAAGATAAGCTTGCAATCCTGAAACTCTCCTTGCTGGTAATAGCTACCAAGACAAGCGTCTTCCAAGAAAGATACTTTAAGCCACAGGTAGCAGAAGGTTCAAACGGAGGATAGATAATATTCAACAAAACAAAATTCAGATCCCAAGGTGGAAATGGGTCTTTGTACAGAGATCTTAGCATTATTGTTCTCTTCAAGAATGCATTACAAAGTCTGTGTGACATGATTCCATATCCTTTTTCTCCTATATGAAAGTCTGAAATTGCTGCCAATTGAACTAACAGTAGCTGTGGCAGCACCTTCATTGAAGAGCTTATCCAAAAATTCTAGTACAGAATGAATGACAGCAGTAAAGGGGTCAATCTGATTAACCCACGAAGCAAACCTCTTCCATTTTCCTTTGTATGGTTTACATGTCGCTGACTTATGAGAAGACACAAAAATGTGTCTGACAGGAAAGGATAGGAAAGGAAACCTTAGATTGGGATGAACCATCCCTGATGGGTGAGTCAGAAGGTCTGGAACAGGGTCCAGAATTCACGGTTCTTTGAGAACATAAGGCCGAAGGAAGGGGAAAGTACAGTTGTGTACCTACCATAAATGTAAATGTTCGAGTGTATTCACTGTTGCAGTCATTACTCTTGGGTTATCCTGCTGGCAGGCTACCCGCAGTCGGCCTGAATTCCAAAGTCTTGGTCCGGTGTCGGTTGCTGCTGCCTCTTCCCTGGACGTCAGTGTGCCAGGGGTATAAAAGAAGCAGCCGACGCCATTTTCTTCAGTTTTTCTTGCCCAAGATGTCAGGTGCCCCCAAAAGGGTAGGCTAAATAGATTATGCCAAAAAACATACATGCACTAAAGTAAACATTTCCTTCATCTACAAGCAAATACACCACATAGGTTGTATAGAATAGAGAAGTACAGATAAGACCCAGCAAATGAAAGGGGGATGGTGGGAGGGTAATCTGGACTGCAACAGTGAATACACTTGAACATCTACATTTACGGTAGGTACACAACTGTACTAGGTTCATCGTGTTTCACTGTTGTAGTCATTACTCTTGGGTTGAATCCCAAAGCAGAGGATGGGTGGCTGGGCTAAATAGGATTAGGAGAGGCTATGAGGCCCCGCAGAACTGCAGTGGCAAAGCCTGCTCTGGATTTAGAGTAGAGAGGCAAGTGGTAGTGCTTTGAAAAAGTGTGCACTGAACTCCAAGTTGCAGCCTCTAAGATGTCTTTGGTTGGTACTCCCCCTCTGAAGAAGGCTGCTGAAGTGGCTGCTGCTCTGGTAGAATGTGGCCTAATGCCTTTAGGCACTGATTTGCCATGCTGTGAGTAGCAGAAACGAATGCAATGGCCTATCCGTTTTGAAATGGTCTATTTTGAGATAGCCTTTCCTTGAGATCCTGCAGCATATGCCATTAAAAGTTGCTCAGTCTTTCTGAAAGCTTTAGTTCTGTCCAAGTAGAAACGTAGCTGTCTGTGTATGTCCAAAGAATGTAGACATCTCTCAACCTTGTTCTGTGGGTTTGGATAAAAGGTAGGCAAGTGCATGGTTTGGTTAAGGGCCACACTTGACACCACCTTAGGCATAAATGTAGGGTTCGTCCCCAGAGAAACCCTGTCTGGATAGAAAATGATAAAAGGTTCCACAGCCATGAGTGCCTGTAACTGAGAGACTCGTCTTGCAGAGGTTATTGCAAGGAGCAGAGCTGTTTTCCAGGATAAGAATTTTATATCAGCTGTTGAGGCTGGCTCAAAAGGAGGCAGTGTGAGTTTTTTCCAAGACATAATTTAGGTCCCATGCAGGTATTGGTGCTCTCCTTGGAGGTCTTATGTTTTTGGCCCCTCTGAGGTACTGCCTTAATAAAGGATGAGAAAAGATAGGTGGTTCCGTATTGTAATGGACTGAAATGGCAGAGCCATGAATCTTAATTGATAAAAAGGATAGGCCTTTGTCCAGCATCTCAGTTAAGTATTGCAAAATGTGAGGAATGTTTGGTACAAACGGGTCAGTTCCTTGTTCCTGGTTCCAAGCACAGAATCTCTTCCATTTTTCTGCATAAGATTTTCTGGTAATGGGCCTCCTGGCCTCCAAGATAACATCCATTACAGCTTTGGAGAGTGGAGTGTTCTGAATGGCTACATTATCCGCCATGCTGCCAGATTTACGGTCCTGAGTTGGCTGTGCAGGATCTGATTGTTTTGTTGGGTCAGTAAGTGAGAAGTTTGAGGCAATGTCCAGGCTGGACCTTGAGATAAGTTCTTTAGGATTGGGTACCAGTGCTGACGTAGCCAGTCTGGGGCAATCAGTATCATTTTTGGCTTCTCTTGTCTGACCTTTAGGAGTACCTTGGGGAGGAGAGGCAGTGGAGGAAAGGCATATACTGTTAGGCTTTTCCAGCTGAAGGATAGGGCATCCACTTTTCATGCTTGCTTGTGATAAATCCTTGTGCAGAATCTCTGTAGTTGGCACTTGTGAGGGGAGGCAAATAGATTTATGTCTGGGCATCCACATTTCCTTGTTATCATGCTGAAGACTTGTGGATCCAGTTTCCACTTGTGGGGATCCATGAGGTTTCTGCTTAGTTCGTCTGCCAGAGTATTTATTTTTCCTGGCAGGAATTGTGCTTGCAGGTGAACTTGATAAGTTAATGCTGTGTCCCACAAAGTCATAGCTTGTCTACAGAGGGGGTAGGAATGTGTGCCTCCCTGCTTGTTTATGTACCACATGGCTGTAGTATTGTCCGTCTTTATCAGTAGTTGTCCTGGATGAAGTAGATCCTTGAAAGCTGTCAGGGAATTCTGAACAGCTAACATCTCTTTTTGATTGATATGAAGATGCATCTGGCATGCAGGCCACGTGCCCTGAATACATTTTTCTGCCATGTGGGCCCCCCAGGCATAATCTGATGCATCCGTTGTTAGTGTCTGCCTGGCTGTGGGTAAACTGAATGGCTGTCCCTTGTTGTGGTGACAGGCCTGTGCCCACCATCGAAACTCCAGTTGCATGCAGGGAATTAGGGTAATTAATGTTTCCAGGCTGTGACAATGTTGAGTCCAAACACTTTTTAGATACCATTGTAGTTTCCTCATATGCAGTCTTGCATATGGAATTAGTAGAATGCAGGATGCCATGAAGCTCAAAGCCTGCAGAATTTTTCTTGCAGATAACTGGGTCTTTGTTGCCATCATTTCGAAGTAAGAAGTCAGTTGCCTTTGTTTGTCTGGCGTGAGATAAGCCATCTGGGCAGTTGTATTTAAGCTTGCACCCGGGAATATTATCTCTTGAGAGGGTACTAGCTTTGATTTCTTTTAGTTTACTGTGTACCCTAGGCAAATTAGTAATCGTTTTACAAACGCCAGATACTTTAGTAGAATGTCTTTGTTCTCTGCTTGAATAACGCAGTCATCCAAGTAAGGATATATCTGAATTCCTCTTTGTCTGCAAAATGCAATTACTGGTGCCAGGCATTTTGTGAAGACCCTGGGCGCAGTAGATAAGCCAAAGGGCAGTGCAGAGAATTGGTAGTGCATTGAGCCAGCTATGAATCTGAGGTATCTTCTGCAAGATTGTCTGATTGGGACATGCAGGTATGCCTCTTTTAGGTCCAAAGTTACGAGCCAAACCTTCTTTCCCAGCATGGGCAGTAGCTGCTGTAGAGTTAACATTTTGAATTTTGGAACGTCCAGAAATGTGTTTAAAATAGACAGGTCCAGTATTGGCCTCCAGGCTTTGTCCTTTCTGGGCACCAAGAAAAGTCTCGAGAAAATCCCTGTCCCTGCTCTTGTTGTGGTATTTGCTGAATGGCCCTCATGTCCATGAGGGATGAAACTTGCTTTTGTGCCTCTGCCCATTGACTGTGTGGTAGGTCTGGCATACCTTTTGCCCTTGGCAGGGTGTGAAAGTGGAACCTGTAGCCCTGAGACTCTATGTTCAAGACCCATTTGTCCTGGGTAATCGTGTGCTAATTTAGTGAAAAAAGTGCTAGTTTTCCCCCTAAGGGGGCTGCCAAAAGATAAGTGCTTGGTTCTGGCAGAGGAAAGTCATTGGGACTGTTTCCTGTATGGTTGTGATTTGTCTTCTCCGCTTTTGTAGGTAGAAGCACCCCATTGTTTAGGCCTTATGAGCCTTGGGGCTGGGATCTGCCTCTGGGGCATCTCTTTGTGGCCTGTCTGACATTGGAAAGGACCAATTCTTTGTAGGCCAGTTCCTGCTAAATTTGGGTGGCTGTACCTGTAGGAAAGCCTTAACTGTCTGCATGGATTTCGCTTTATCCTCCATTTTTTTCAACACCTCCTCTGCCTTAACACCAAACAAAGTATTATGCTGTAATGGAGCATCCAATAATTTTGCTTTAACATGATATCAGGCAGATTCTGTTCCTTTAACCAAGCATGCCTTCTAATGACAGAACCCATAACAGCGGCCCTGCAAGAGGCCTCCAGTGAAGCAAAACCACATTGCAAAGTATGCTTTCCCACTTGTTCAGCTGCATGCAATAAATCCTGCATTTCCTTGTTATCAGAACATTCTGAATTTGTCAACATTTTCTGTTTAAGCAGTGACATTACGTACTGCTGATATTTAAGCATATGAAACTGACAATTTAAAGCCCTTACAGCCAAGGTTGCAGAACTGTAACCCCCCCCCCCCATCTGTCCAGAGCCCTAGAATCCCTATCAGAGGGGACAGGGTTTTTTGCAGTGGAAGCCTTGACCCATTTGGGACCCTGAGATATAGTTTCTGGGTCAGCAGCAGGGTTTTTATATAGAAATTTATGAGAGTCTGGCACCCGGTAGTATCTGTCTGGCTTAGCAGGTGCAGGGGGTAAAGAGTCAAGAGACAGGCTGGACTCTGAACATACATCATCTACACTGTCTAGAACAGGTGGAATAGCAAGAGGTCTGTGCTGAGGTAGTAAAAGAAAGTCTCTGAGCCTTTTCTTAGATTCTGAGTAATCTTGGCTCTCCCAGTGAAAATGCTCCCTCATGGTATTGCAGGGTTTCCCCAAAAGAATAATCCTCAGGAGGAGAGGCTAAAGGAATAGATTCTTCAGCATCAGAATCCTCATAGGGAGGAAAAATTATCCCTGTTCAGAAGAGTCAGAGGAAATTGAAACCTGATCAGAAGAGTCATTCTGTCTCTTGCCTAGGCCTCTTATCAGGAGGGGGATGGGAACCCCTGATCAAAGTAATTAGGTCTTCAGCCATTTTAAGCATCTGTTTCTTAGGCATGGAAGTCTGTCCAGGGGAATGCTGTACTTGTTTCTTTGTCTTTAGAGCTGTTTTAGTCTTAGTCTTTGAAGCTAAGGAAGGCTTGACATATAATTGTGTAGGTCTGGAAACACCCTCAGAAGCAGATGCCTGCTCAGTGGCTCCGGACCCATCTGAGGGGATAGTTTCCGAGAGTCCAATACCTTGAGTATCAAGAGGCCTAGTCGGCTCCACGTGGGAGTCAGAAGTGGCCTGTGGCTCTGAGGTAGCGGGTGTCAAGGGCTGTGAAAGCGCCTCACTGACAACCGGCGAACCGGCGACTGGCCTAGCGGGGGCCTCGTTGGTTTTAGAACTCGAATGCCTGTCCTTTTCCTTTTTATAAACTCCGGTCGCTGGCTGTTCCGACGGCATTATATAATTAAACCTTCGGCCAAAGTAATGAAAGGCAAAAATCATACCGACGCTTAATAGTGCGTTGGTTAAATCTAGCACAAAACCGACAGCTAGCAACATCGCGATCAGGGCCTAGGCAAGGAATACAGTAAGAATGAAAATCCTTATGAGGTATTTGCTTCCCACAAGAAATACAATTGTTAACTTTTTCTGACATCAGTCTGGAGCAAGAAAAAAGTTTCCCCAACAGGGTACTTAGCTTTAATGAAGACTTCGGATCTGAAATTCGATTTTGAAAATCTCAGGAGTCGGCCGACTGACACTTGTGAACTGCTTTTGCTTTGGGCATCGCACGGCAAGAAAGACTGAAGAAAATGGCGTCGGCTGCATCTTTTATACCCCTGGCGCACTGACGTCAGGGAAGAGGTGACAGCAACAGACGCCGGACCAAGACTTTGGAATTCAGGCCGACTGCGGGTAGCCTGCCAGCAGGATAACCCAAGAGTAATGACTGCAACAGTGAAACACGATGAACATCAAAATTTGTCGAGGCCAATAGGGAGCAATTAGGATTACTGTCTTCAAAAAACCTGCTTTCTGCAGAAATTTGGAAATTAGAGGAATCATCAGAAAGGCATAAAGAAGTCCCAGGGGCCAGTCATGAAGAAGTGCATCCCTTGGGGACTCCCCCGGACAGGGGATCAGGGCAAAGTAGTTGCTGAATTTGGTATTTGTGGATGAAGCAAAAAGGTCGCAGCAAGGCTGGCACCATTTTTGGAAGACCTCTTCCACAACTTTCTGATTGAGGAACCACTTGTGATGCCATAGTATGGCTCTGCTCAATTTGTCTGCTATTAAGTTGGACCTCCCCAGAATGTGAGTTGCTATCAGAAAGCAGATGGAAGATGTATCCCATTTCCAGATCCTCAGGGCTTCCTGACAAAGGGGGTAAGATCTGGTTCCCCTTGCTTGTTTATGTACAAGACCACAGACATGTTGTCTGACTGAATTGCTATCATTCCCAGAGTGAGGTTACCTTAAAATGTTTGCAATGCTAAAAAGCACCACCCGCATCTCCAGGATGTTTATGTGCAAATAGGCCTCGTGTTGATGCACGATACCTTGAACTGTCTTCCCCAGGTAATGCCCCCCCCCACACTTCTGGGAAACATCTGTAGTCACCATGGCTGGGATTGGGAAGGAATAAAGGGTTGGCATTGAGCCACCAGGGGAGTGTGAATCCACCACTGAAGATCCTTCTTGCATGAACTAGTTATCATGAATTAGAAGTTATGTACTTACCATAACATTCCATCTGAGTAGGTGGATTCATTTGTCTGCAACCTGTGGGTTATGGATCCGATATCGGATCCGAACCGGCATGGTTTATTCCAGCTATGGATCCGAGCTCTTAGCTCCTCCCCTCACCCATAATGCCCTGCTCTCCCTACATGACCTCAGATCAAGTTTGCCCTGAATCAAAATACCCTGGAAATGGGTAACACATAACATGCAGGAAACTGACAAGGCCAGGGGGATAGGAGGGCGGGATGGTTGCAGACAAATGAATCCACCTACTCAGATGGAACGTTATGGTAATTACATAACTTCTAAATCTGAAGTAGGAGATTCATTTGTCTGCAACCTGTGGGACAGAGTCCCCAGCTACCGGAATCTTGGGCGGCCGTCATGGAAGGATATTCCGGAGCACCGCGGAGCCAAAGGATGCTCTACCTCTAGATGTGATATCCAGCTTGTAATGTAAAATAAAGGTATGGGATGAAGCCCAAGTGGCTGCTGAACAAATGTCATCCAGAGGAATCCTAGCCTTAAAGGCCGCTGAGGTAGAAACTGACCGAGTTGAATGGGCATGGACTCCCTCCGGTGCGGGCCTTCCAGAAGCTTGATAAGCTAGAAGAATACACTGCGAAATCCAGCGTGACAAGGAGACTTTGGAAATTGGCTTACCCAGATTGAATTTGGCAAAGGAAATGAACAACTGGTCGGATTGCCTATGACCAGCTGTCCTGTTAAGATAAAAACGAAGCTGCCTGTGAACATCCAAGGAATGCAGCTTGTATTCGCCCTTGTTCTGATATTTAGGAAAGAAAACAGGGAGGTTAATGGACTGATTAATGTTTGCTTCTGAAGCTACCTTAGGAAGAAAGGAGGGATTGGTCCTGAGGTATACGCGGTCCGGATGGAAGACCAAGTAAGGAGGCTTTGAAGATAAGGCTTGAAGTTCCGAAACTCTTTTGGCCGAAGTAATGGCTACTAAAAAAGCAGTCTTGAGGGATAAAAACTTAAGATCTACTGTGGCCGCAGGTTCGAATGGGGGAGCGGTCAAGGCCTGAAGAACCAAAGACAGATCCCAAGGAGGAACCGCTTGCTTGACAGGGGGCCTAAGGAGAAAGGTGCCTTTAAGGAAGATTTTACACAATTTGGCCGACATGAGTGGTCCAGAGTCATGACCAACATGATAGTGAGAAATGGCCGCAAGCTGCACTTTGACTGTGGAACTACTGGCACCATCATTAAAGAGAGTGGTTAGGAAGTCTAGCACCAGAGGAAGGGGAACTGTGAAGGGATCTAGACCTTGCCGCTCTGCCCAAATGGAGAATCGTTTCCATTTACTGCGGTAAACTTTCCTGGTAGATGGTTTATGAGCCGCTACCAGGATGGCCTTAACGGGAGACGAGATACCGGGAGTCCTAATTAGGAGTGGAACTGGAACAGCCAAGCAGTTAGCTTCAGGTTGTCCAGATTCGGAGTTGGTAGGTTCGATGGGTGCGATTATCAGATCCGGAATGGGATCTAGAATCCAAGGTGGATTCACAGAGTGAGACCTTAGGAAAGGGAACCAGATCTGTCGAGACCAGAATGGGGCAATGAGGATCATTCTGCACCCCAACCGAGAGGCTTTCTGAAGAACTTGGAGCATCAGAGGCAAAGGGGGGTAAGCATAAAGAAGACCGGGAGGCCAAGCATGCACCAGAGTGTCTCTCGGGGAATCCCCTGGAGGAGGGATTAGAGCGAAAAAACTGTCACACTTGGTGTTTAAGGGAGATGCAAAAAGATCGCAACAATGAGTTCCCCACCGTGCGAAGATACGTTTCCCTACTTGAGCATTGAGAGACCACTCATACGGGGAGAGAATGGTGCGACTGAGCTTGTCCGCCAGGATGTTGGACCGACCCGGAATATGCATTGCGATGAGAAAGCGGTTGGTGGAGATCGCCCATTCCCACACTCTCATGGCTTCTCGACATAAGGGATAAGACCTGGTTCCCCCCTGTTTGTTGATGTACCAGACCACCGACATGTTGTCTGACTGAATCGCAATTGTTCCCAGGGGAAGAAAGGCCTGAAGTGCTCGCAACGCCAAGAGCACTGCTCTCATCTCTAGAACACTGATATGCAGGGAGGTCTCTGAGTCGTTCCACGTGCCTTGGACCGTCCTGCCTGCAAATGCCCCCACCGAGGCGGGAGGCGTCCGTGGTCACCGTGGCGAGAGGGGGAGAAGCACAAAAGGGGCGGCCTCCGTGGAGATCCTGTGAGTGGAGCCACCACAAGAGGGACCGCTTGCAAGCCTTGCTGATCGCAATGGGATGATGCAGAGGTAGAGCAAGGTAAGACCACTGAACTTGAAGTGTCCACTGAAGGACCCGCATGTTGAACCTGGCGAGAGGAAGAAGAGATATTGCTGCCGCCATGGACCCTAGAGCCCTCAGGACCAATTCCGCCGGAACAGAGCTGGAGTGGAGGATGGCCCGCACCTGGAGTCGCAAATTCTGAACTCTGTCGGCTGTGAGGAAGGCTCTTAACTCCCTCGTGTCTAACCTGGCACCTATAAAATCTATCAGCTGAGTAGGGGCCAGGTTGGATTTTGCTACATTTATCGTGATGCCCAAGTGGGGAGCTAGATGAAGAAAACAGTCTCGCGCCAATGATAGTAGATGCCTTGTTGGGGCGGTAAGGAGCCAGTCGTCCAGGTACGGGAAGACCTGCACCCCCTGAAGCCTCAGGTGGGCCACAACCACCGCTAATACTTTGGTGAACACCCTGGGGGCTGTGGTAGTACGCATCCTTGAGGTCTATAGAGCACATCCAGTGATTCTCTCCCAGAAGGGGGAGGATGGATTGCAAGGTGACCATCCGGAACCTCTCCTTGGGAACTGCCAGGTTTAACAGGGACAGGTCTAAAATTGGTCTTAGTTCCCCCGTCTTCTTTGGCACTAAAAAGAACCTGGAGTAGAACCCTGATCCGATCTGGTCTGGGGGGACGGACTGGATGGCTCTTTTCCCCAACAGATGGCCAATTTCTGCCAAAGCGGCCTCCCACTGACCGGGTGGAACGTCGGGGAGGGATTGTAATTTTTGAATGTGATGAAAGGGGATCTTGTATCCTCTGGATATAATGCGGAGGACCCAGCGGTCTGATGTTATTGACTCCCATGCCGCTAGGTGCTCCGAAAAACGTCCCCCGACTGCCTCCAGAGTGGAGCAGTCGGGCAACCCTTCAGGGCTGCTGCGCGGGCCGTTCAGAGAAAGGTTCTCTGGACCCGAAGTTCCTGGGAGCCCCTCTGCCCCTGGGGCGGTGTCCTCCCTGTCCTCCTCTGCCACGGAAGGACTGGTTGTCCGGAGCGGGTTGGGATTGCTGCGACTTCCGGAACCACATCTTCTTCTGGCCCTTTTGGTTCCTAGAGTAGGACCTCCGGGGCACAGAGAAGCGGATTCCGATGGCAGACAGCGTCTTCCCGTCCTTTTCGCTCTGGGTCAAGGTGTCGCGAACCGTCTTGCCAAAAAGGGCAGAATCATCGAAGGGGGCATTCGCAAAGGACGCCTTGAAGGGTTCCGTGAAATCGCAATGGTGGAGCCAGGCCTGGCATCTCGTGACTAGGCCTACTCCTGCAGCTCTAGCGGCTCCCTCAGTAGCATGGGACAGCAACCGCATAGAGGTATTCGTCACAGATCGAAGAGTGGCCATACGGGTGGAGTGCAAAAGTTTGTCCTCCTCCGACATGGGGATGCAGCGTATTCCTTAATAAGATCGCGCTGCATCCCGATCACATGTGCCAAGTAGTTGAGCGCCCTCACTGAGAAGGTCGCAGAAGTAAACATTCGCTTCCCCAAGCGCTCCATCATCCGAGACTCCTTGCTCGGAGGGTGGACTGAGGGACTCTCCTGAGCGAGCTCCCTCTTGGTGGCTGCTGCCGTCAACATGGCATCTACAGGGGGCCCCTTACTCCAGTGGGCACGGTCTGCAGGGGGGCTAAGGATTCGGTCTGGCCTTTTGGGGATTGGCTCCACGGTGTCCGGTTCCTTCCACGCCCTGGTGGTAATGAGGTCCACCAGGGGGGTCGGCAGGAGGGGACACCCAAGAGGTAGACAGGCCCGCTTCGAATGCCTCCAAGAACACGGACTCGTCCGAGGAAGACTTGGGGGCAGACCACCCCCCCCCCCTTATGCGAAGCATTTCCATGATGTCTCCAAAGGAGACATCCTCGGGGGGTGATCTTGGGGAGCCTTCCCCTTCCACCAAATCCGTGTCTTCAGTTAAAGACTCGGGGGAGTCTATGTGCCTCCTTTTACACGTATGCTTGCGAGGGGCTTCCTCGGGGGGGCTGTCCGAGGAGCCCTCGCAAGCAGTGTCTTGTTCCAAAGGAACAGCTTAGGGCACTGAAGCGGGCTGTCCCAGTGGCCGGATGGTGGAAGCCTGACCCAGTGCAGATGGGGCACGGGACGGAGCCGAAGCAAGTGCCGGGGGTCCGGAAGCTCTCAACAGAGCCCTCTTCACTACATCAAAAGCCAAGGGGGAGCCAGCCTCGACCAAAGGATCCGAAAGTTGGCTCCCCCTCGGATCCGAAGAGTGGATTGGAGCCGGCCCCGAGACACTCGGATCAGAGGGACCAGTGCGCTCCGACACAGACGGCGCCGAAGGCACACTGAGTCCCTCGGATCCGAAGCTCGGAGCCAGGTTCCGAGAGGTCGGATCCGAAACACTCAAGGGCAGGGTCGGATCCGAAGTACCTAGTACTATCGGCGCCGACCCACCCCCGGCTCCGAAGCTGCCCAGCTCCGAACGCTCCGAACCCGGGTAGCGGGTCGGAGAAGGAGCTATAGGCTTGAAAAATGGGGTCGAGCTCCCCCTTGGGGGGGGGGGGCAGGAGCACTCCCATCTGCATCTGGACCTGGATGAACCTTCTCATCATCCGGTCCAGATCGGCGTCAGAAAGGCTATACATGGATCTCGAAGAGGCTACCGAGGTAGGCCTTGAGTGCCTCCTCGATAGCCTCGATGGAGATCGGGTCTCCTCCTCCTCAGGCCCCGGTGAAAAGCAGACCGGAGCCGAGGGGGGGGGGAGAGCCAGTAGCCAAGGAGGCCGGAGGAGAAGCCCGCTTAGCTGGCGGGGCCGAAACGGAGATCTCGGCCCGCCGCTTGTGGTGCTTCTCTCTCCGATCCTTTTTTCTTGCCTCTCTCTACTCCAACCCAGCAGCGGGAGGTTGAGTCCCAGGTGGAGGAAGGGGAGCAGGCGAGGAGGGAACAGAGGCCACGGTACCCACCACAGGAGCGGGAGCCGAAGCCGAGTCTGGGGGTAGAAGTCCCGCCAGGACCAGCTTCGACCTCCGCTCCTTCAATGCCCTGGAGTTGAACCCTGCACAAATGGAACATCCAGAAGTGAGGTGTTCAACCCCAGGGCATCGAACGCACCGAGTGTGGCCATCAGCAGGGGATAGCTTATGGCCACACTCGGAGCACTTGGAAAATATTGCCTTAGGGGCTAAAAGACAGAGAACTAGTACTAAACTAGTACACACACAAGAACCCACACAATACACTCAAACAGAAACTCCGACCAGCGAGGGGAGGGTATAAACTAAAAGTTTTAAAATTAAAAATTTTAAGCTGAAACTATCAAATTATAAAGGGAAACCTAACACAATCACTCAAATATCACAACAAATACTCAAATTAAAGCTTTCTTTAGGTACAAAAAATCACTTAGCTGAAGAGCTCAGAATCCATGACCTGGTTACCAGCGCGGCAAACTAGATCTGAGGTCATGTAGGGAGAGCAGGGCATTATGGGTGAGGGGAGGAGCTGAGAGCTCAGATCCATAGCTGGATAAACCATGCCGGTTCGGATCCGATATCGGATCCATAACCCACAGGTTGCAGACAAATGAATCTCCTACTTCAGATCTTGTGTTTCACTGGAAGTTCTAGAACTGACCACTGTGTCAAAAGTAACCACTAAAGAATTCTCAAGTGGACACAAGCTAAGGGAATAAGGACAACTTGGGCAGTCATTTTGCCCAGTACTTGAACTAGTTTGACAGAAGCTCATTTCTTTCTGATAAACATTCTTACATAATACCGAATATCGTCCACTCTGTCTTGTGGAAGCTTTGCTATCATCCTTCTGTTAATTTCTGCTCCTATGAAGACCAAGTTCTGACATGGCACTAGAGCAGATTTTTCGTAATTTATGGCAATTCCCAGGGAGGAGCAGAGTTGTGAGGTGTAGCAGAAGATGCCTGGTTGGGGGCAGTTATGAGCCAGTCGTCCAAAAATGGAAACACCCGGAATCCTTGGCATCTCAGGTGAGCCACAACTACTGCCATGCATTTGGTGAACACTCTGTGTGCTGTAGTGAGATCAAAGGGAAGAATTTGAAATTGGAAGTGAATGGCTCCTAGTCGAAAGCGCAAGTGCCTTCTGGACCGTCTTTCCATCCTTATATGGCAGTACGCATCCTGAAGGTCTATCGAGCACATCCAATTGTCTCTTTCCAAAAACGAAGTATCGACTGAAGTGTCACCATCCGGAACTTGTTCTTTTTAATGGATTCGTTTAGAATGCTGAGATTCATGGTGGGTCCTCCAGTCTCCTGTTTTCTTTGGAACTAAAAAGAACCTTGAGTAAGTTCTGAATCCTCTCTGGTCTCCAGGGACTTCTTGGATGACTGTTTCTTAGCAACTTTTGAAATTCTAAGGCTGCTTGTTCCTTTTGACTGGGTAGAACGCCTGGAATGGATTTGTTTATAGGAGTGGGGAAGGGGAAGGGAATGACATAACCTCTGGATATTATGTTCTGCACCCATCTGTTTGTTATTTTTACCAAGTATGAAGGTACAGAGACTTAGAAACAAAAAAACAGAAAATGGTATGAGCTCCAATAACCATGACACCAGAAAGTAAAATTAATCAGTGAATTTATTCTGGTACCTCAGCTTTTCGCCTTCAATGGAATGTTTAAACACCAAAAAAATCACTCTTTTTATACACTAAGTGAACTTAATACCAGTTAATCAATCTTTAATCATCGTAAATTGATTTACAGGCTTAAAGCATCCTACATCCCAAGCCACACATTCAATATAAATGTAAAGTTTGTTTTACCTAAAGTTAATCCAACATTCATAAATATTTACTATGAATACTAAAATTCATAATGTAAATATTATTCCAAACATAAATTTGCCTCTCATTATACAAAATACAAACTTAATTTAAAATCCATTCAAAAAGCACATTCAAAAAAATTCAAAAATATTCTCCAAACTTTTCTTAACTAACCATCTTATATTTTATACAAATTTTATACATATACTGTTATAACTTTTATAAACTATTCTTGTGTAGTTTTACAAAGTTAAATTACTATCAATATTCATTCCCCTGGGATGAAGTGTTCTAAAATGTATAATCATTTTACATTCTAATTTAATTCATCCTTAAAACTCCCCAATGCTCCAGTAAGGGACATGCCAACACACTAAAAAATGTCTAGTAAATTTATGCCACCTAGACAGTCTATGTCTATTAGGATGTTTCAAAATGTGGTATGTAAGAGAGTTGAACATGAACTTGGTGTTTTTCTTAGAAGCGATAAAACATACAACTTGTCAAAAAAAGAATGGTTTGAACAGAAAATGCTGCACACTAAGGTAGACAAATATGTTTTTATGCAAGCAGACAAGGGGGTAAATATGGTGATAATGAGTAGAGAAGAGTATCACAAAATGGTTGTGGATTTGATTTGTGATAATGAGGATTATGTTAAATTGTTGAACAACCCATTACAGGGGTTCAATGGAGAAAGTACAGTTGTGTACTTACACTTACCATAAATGTAGATGTTCGCGTGTATTCACTGTTGCAGTCATCACACTTGGGTTATCTGCCTGCAGGTAGCCCTGAGTCGGCCCGAATACCAGAGACTTAATATTTCTGCGTCGGATGCTGTTGCTCCAGGACTGACATCAGGGGTATAAAAACAGGCAGCCGATGCAATTACATCAATTCTTCTTGCCCCAAGTGTCAGGAGCCCCCCAAATAGGGAGCTAGGTTATGGTGGGGAAAACACCACCAGTAAAAAGTAAATATCAATACCAATACCCCAAGAAGGGGTTAGTAATAGCCATAGATGGGAGAGCGAGAGAGAGAGAAAACCAGGGGGCTGGAGGGAGGGAAACCAGGACTGCAACAGTGAATACACTCGAACATCTACACTTATGGTAAGTGTACACAACTGTACTATGTTCTTCATGTTTCACTGTTGCAGTCATCACACTTGGGTGGATTCCCAAAGCTGAAGAAGGGTGGAGGCAGTCAAGAAGAGTTAGGGCTGGCTAGTATGCCTTGAAAGACTGCTGTAGCAAATCCTGCCCTGGATTTGGAAAAGATAGGTAATTGGTAATGCTTGGCGAAGGTGTGTACCGAACTCCAGGTAGCAGCCTCCAGGATGTCCCTGGTAGGGACTCCACTGAGAAATGCTGTAGAGGTAGATGTTGCCCTAGTGGAATGTGTTCTGACTCAATGAGGGGTTGGTTTCCCATGATGCTTGTAGCAGAAAGGAGCGCAGGATCCTTTCCCCTTTATTTTGAGAATTAGGGAAGAAGGTTGGCAAATGGATGGATTGAGAGCCACACTGGACACCACTTTAGGCATAAAGGAAGGGTTAGTCCTGGGAGAAACTCTGTCAGCTTGGAAAATAATGAAGGGTTCCCACAGCCATCAGTGCTTGTAGCTCAGACACTCTGATAGCTAAAGTGACTGCTAGAAGCAAGGCTGTTTTCCAAGAGAGGAATTTTAACTCTGCTACTGCAGCAGGTTCAAAGGGGGGAAGCGTGAGCTTTTCCAGTACAAAGTTAAGGTCCCAAGCAGGAATGGGTGCTCTCCTTGCTGGCCTTAAGTTGTTTGCCCCTCTCAGGAACGGTTTGATAAGAGGGTGCGAGAAGAGAGGTGGCTCAGTGTTGTAATGAGCAAAAATGGCTGAGGCATGTATCTTAATGGAGGAGAAGGACAGGCTTTTGTGGAGTAGATCTGCTAAGTAATCCAGGATAAGAGGCAGAGAGGGCAGTGTTGTGTCTTCTTTAGACTGAATCCATGAGCAGAACCTTTTCCACTTATCAGCATAGGATTTTCTTGTACTGGGTCTTCTGACTTCAAGAATGATGTCCAGCACCTGTTTGCTTACGGTCGCTGGGGGAGAATTGAAGGAATAAGCCAGGCTGCAAGATTTAGGGTTTGCAGTTGTGGATGCAGAATCTGTCCCTGCTGCTGAGAGAGGAGGGTTGGATTCTGATGTAGGTGCCAGGGTAGCACCAATGTCAGGCTGCACAGGAGTGGGTACCAGTACTGACGTGGCCAATCTGGGGCAATCAGAATTGTCTTTGGTCTGTCCTGTTTTATCTTGGGTAATACTCATGAAAGGAGGGGCAGAGGGGGAAAGGCATAGATTGACAGATTTACCCACGGAAAAGATACGGCATCCACTTTCCAGGCCCTGTTGTGAGGATTCCTGGTGCAGAATTTGCAGAGCTGGTGGTTGTAGGGGGAGGCAAAGAGATCCACCTCTGGTGTCACCTATTTCTGGATCAGAAGGTTGAAGGTGCTGTGCTCCAATTGCCACTCGTATGGTTCTAGGAGATTTCTGCTTAAGTCGTCTGCCAGTAAGTTTTGTTTGCCTGGCAGGAATTGAGCTTGCAGATGGACTTGAATGTCCAAGGTAGTGTTCCACAGGGCCATGGCTAGCCTGCAGAGTGGGTAGGAGTGGGTTCCCCCATGTTGCTTAATGTACCACATAACTGTGGTGTTGTCTGTTTTTATTAGCAGTTGTCCTGGAAAGATTAGGGATCTGAAAGCTGTCTGGGCATTCTGTACAGCTAGCATCTCTTTTTGGTTGATTTGCAGATGAATTTGACTTTGGGTCCAGTAGCCCTGAATACATATGTCCATGTGTGCCCTCCAGGCATAGTCCGATGCGTCTGTGGTTAGGGTCTGGGTGGCTTGGGGTTGAGTAAATGGCAGTCCCTTGTTGTGGTTGCATGCTTCTGCCCACCAGGGGAACTCTGTCCTTAGACAGGGTATGATAGGAATGACTGTTTCCAGGTCCTGAGAATGTTGGCACCAAAGACTTTTTAAGTACTACTGGAAATTTCTCATATGCAGTCTTGCATATGGAATCAGCAGCACACGAGGCCATGAACCCCTAGGGCTTGCAGTATTTTTCTTTCAGATAGCTGTGTTCTGGTGGCCATTTGTTTGAAGTAGTCTGTCAGACAGACTTTTTTTTTTCTGAGGTGAGGAATGCAATCTGGGAAGTTGTGTCCAAACTTGCTCCCAGGTATACAATCTTTTGACTGGGTACCAGTTTTGATTTCTTTTCGTTGATGGTGTACCCCAAGGAAGTGAGAAGGTTTTTCACAAATGTCAAGTGCTGCAGCAGCAATTCCTGACTGTCTGCCTGAATCAGGCAGCCGTCCAAGTACAGGTAAATTTGGATATTTCTCTGCCTGCAATATGCAATGGCTGGAGCCAAGCATTTTGTGAATACTCTAGGCGCAGTAGATAAGCCAAAGGGAAGTGCAGAAAACTGATAATGCATAGACACTGCCCTGAAATGTAGATACTTCCTGCATGATTCCCTTATGGGGATATGCAGATAGGTTTCTTTTAAGTCTAGGGTGACTAACCAGGCATCCTTGGCTAGCATAGGAAGAAGCTGTTGCAGGGTAAGCATTTTGAATTTTGATACCACCAGGAAGGTGTTGAGAATGGAAAGATCCAGGATTGGGCACCAAGAGCCCTCTTTCCTGGGTACCAGGAAGAGTCTGGAGTAGAATCCTTGACCCCTCTGTTCTACTGCAACCGGGTGAATAGCTCTGATATTGAGCAGGGAAGCACTCGGTTTTGTGCGTCTGCCCACTGGACTGGAGGAAGGTCTCGAAACCCGCTTGGGGTTGGCAGTGAATGGAAATAAAATTTGTACCCCTGGGATACAATGCTGAGGACCCACCGGTCCTGAGTGATGGACATCCAGTGTTTTGCATGAAGAGCATGTTTTCCTCCTAAGGGCACAAGCAATTGGGCAGGGCTGGGGAGTGGAGTAAAGAAGTCATTGTGAGCTTTTTCCACAAGGAGGTGGCTTACCACTCCCTGCTTTAGGAGTGGGGGCACTCCATTGCTTGGATCTCTGCATACCCTGAGACTGAAGTCTGGGTGGTCTGTTTCTCCAGGGTCTGGTTTGAGAAGGCCTGGAGGGGGCTGGGAAGGACCAGTGTTTGGAAGGGCAATGCCTACTGAATCTAGGGGGTTGCACTTGTAAGAATTCTTTAACAGTCTGCATAGACTTAGCTTTTTCCTTCCATCTTTTTAACAACCTCTTCTGCTTTGGTGCCAAACAGTCCTTATTCAAAGGAGCGTCTAGTAACTTTGATTTGACATGGTCTGGCAAGGTGTGCTCTTTCAGCCAAGCATGCCTTCTCAGTACAGAGCCAGTGACAGCTGCCCGACAAGATGTTTCTAGGGCGTCAAAGCCACACTGCAAAGTATGCTTGCTGACTTGGTTTGCAGAGTGCATAAGCTCCTGCAATTCTTTATTTTCTGCACAGTCTGAAAAGGTTGCCACGTTTTGTTTAATAAGTTCCATAATATGTTGCTGGTACTTCAGCATGTGAAACTGAAAATTCAATGCCCTAATAGCCAGAGTTGCAGAGGTATATACCTTCTTACCCCACCTGTCCAAAGCTCTGGAATCCCTGTCCGAAGGGGTGGGATTCTTGGCTGTAGTAGCCTTGATACCTTTAGGCCCCTGGGAAATTATCTCTGGGTCAGCAGTAGGATTCTTGTAAAGAAATTTGCGAGTGCCAGGTACTCTGTAGTACCTGTCTGGTTTCTTAGGGGCAGGAGGTCAAGTGTCAGGAGTAAGACTGGATTCCATGAAAACATCATCCACAACATCCAGGACAGGGGGTATTGCTAAGGGCCTGTGTTCAGGCAGCTCTGGAAATTCTCCAAGTCTCTTTTTGGACTGAGGATAGTCTTGGCATTCCCAATGGAAATGCTCTCGTAAGGTATGCAAGGTTTCACCAAAAGAAAAATCGTCTGGAGGGGTGCATATGAATCCACATAAGCAGATAAGGGCATGTCTTCATAATCAGAAATTTCAGTCACTGGACTCCTGGTCTGTGGAAGCTGAAGGGGACTGGACTCTTGTCTCTTAGCAGGGGAAGGCTGACTTCCCCTAATCAGCGTAATAAGGTCTTCAGCCATTCTAAGCATTTGTTTTTGTGGCATGGGAACAGGTGCATGCAGTTTGGTCGTCTGTTTTCTAGGCGTAGCGCGTACTCTGGGCCTAAGAAACGACGTAGTTTTGGTTAAAAAAGAAGTCGGTTCGAGTCAAACATCGGTTGAGCAAATAACTGCCTCAGAAGCCGGTGCCTGCTCAGCAGCTCCGGATGCATCCAAGGTAGAGTTATCCACAGGTTCCACAGTCAAAGAGTCTCACGGCCAAATGGGTCTCAGTAGAGACCTGCGAATCCACTGAAGTGGGCATCAGGGGCTGCGAAAGCACCTCACTGAGTACAGGCAGACTGGTGACTAGCTTAACGGAAGCGTCGGCAGTTTTGAACCTATGCAGTCTGTCTCTGTCTTTATCTTTACACCTTTTCAGAATATCGGTAGTCGGATGGCTTACCAAAGCCATTTCACAATACAGAGATAGAGAGTGAAAAAATTTAGCAACAAAGAGCCTGACGAAGAATGGTTTGGGCATTAAATAAGGCACAAAACTGACAGCGAGGGACGTTGTGGTCTGGGCCTAAACAGGTGACTCAGTAAGAATGAAAATCTCAGTGAGGTATTTGCTTTTCACAGGCAAGACAATTGTTAACTTTTTCTGACATTAGTTAGAGCAAGAAAAAAGGATCCCCAACGAGGTACTTAGCTTTAGAAGACTTCAGGATTATTAAATTCGTAAACAAAAATCAGGTAGCCGACCGGCACTTGTGAACTGCTTCTCCTTCAGGCTCTGCGGCAATGATGAAATGTCGTCGGCTGCTTGTTTTTATACCCCTGACGACCTAACGTCAGTCCTGGAGCAACAGCAACCAACGCAGAAATACTAAGTCTTTGGTATTCAGGCCGACTGAGGGCTACCTGCAGGCAGATAACCCAAGTGTGATGACTGCAACAGTGAAACACAAAGAACACCTGTTGGAAATGTTTGAGAGAGGTGAAAGACTGGGTTTCCTGGGGAATAGGGACGTACAAAAATTGTCCGTCAAGAAACCCAGGGATGCTAAGTTCTATGCTATTCCTAAGATTCACAAAAACTTAAGATATCCCCCTGTAAGGCCTATCGTTTCTATGTCAGGTTCTTGTTTGGAATATGTTGGCTTGTTTTTGGATTTTCATTTTAAAAAATACTTGGAGAAGGTACCATCCCATATTGCAAATACAAGTCAATTGTGTGATGGTTTGAAAAAAATAAAATGGCAGGAGAATTTCTTTTGGGCCACCGTGGATGTTAGCTATTATACACTAACAATGATACTAAACGGGGCCTGGAAGCTATGAGTACAATAATGGGGGAGGGACAGCGTTCCTCTTTCCTATTATCTTTGTTAGAATTTAGCCTAACACACAATTATTTTAAATGGGAAAATCAGCTCTTTTTGCAAAAGAGAGACACGGCAATGGGGGCATCTTTTGCCCCTACTTATGCTGTTGTGTATATGGGTGACTTTGAAAAACAATTAATGTACCACAATGTTTATTTTGTTGAGAATGTTGTTTATTATAGTAGCTTTATAGACAACTTGATATTTGTAAGGGAGAACAACAGGAATTTCTTAAATTTATGGATCATATAAATGGGACAACGCATGGTTTAAAATTTACGTGTCAGTTAAATCCCACAAAAAAAGTTATGTCTTACCATAACGTTCCATCTGTGTTGTAGACCTTCATTCACTCTTTCATTACTGATGGGAATTCGGTTCCGTCCTCGGAACCAACATGGCCGGTACCAAGCTCGCGCCAGCCAAAAACTCTCAACTATGACCTACCCACAATGTTCCTCTCAGTCTCTTCAGATCGAGTCTGCCCACCCTTATAGTACAGAAAGGACAACAGTGATAGTAGGAGGCTCTGTCTGAGCACATACCCTAACTAATATGGAGATCCTGAAGTCCACCAGGAGTCCAGGCAGGGGGAAGGAGGGCGGGAAGTAATGAATGAATGAAGATCAACACAGATGGAATGTTAAGGTAAAACATAACTTCTTTATCTGATGTTGTACATCTCCATTCATTCCTTACTGATAGGACTAAGTCCCCAGCTACTTGAGTCCTGGTTGGCCCTAAGGAAGGACATTCCTGAGCACCATAGAACCAAAAGATGCTCTTCCCCTGGAGGCCAAATCCAATTTGTAATGAGTGATAAAGGTATGAGGTCTTGCCCAAGTGGCTGCTGCGCAGATATCATCCATAGAGGCTCTGGAATGAAAGGCCACTGAGGCAGCTATCAATCTAGTAGAGTGAGCCTTTATTTTGGAAGGCAAGGACACTGTTTTGATGGTAGATGAAAGTAATGGTGTTTCCGAGCAAAGAAGATAAAAGTCATTTTGCAAAAAGGCTTACCCATTCTGGGTCCTGCAAAAGCTACAAACAACTGATCTGTTTTTCTGAAAGATTTAGTTCTGTCCAAGTAGAAATGACGTTGCCTATGAACATCGAAGGTATGCAGAAGGTATTCCCCTCTATTTGAATGGTGGGAAAAGAAAACGAGTAAGTCAACATATTGGTTGATGGAGAAACCAGAAATTATATTGGGCAAAAAGGAGGGGTCAGTAGGTAGAGAAACTCTTTCCCTATGGAAAATCAAGTAAGGTCTCTTGACACTCAAGGCCTGCAACTCGGATACTCTTCTCGCTGAGGTAAGGGCTACTAGAAGCAAAGTTTTCCAAGACAAAAATGTTATACCACAGGAGTTAGAAGGCTCGAAAGGAGGACTTAATGACTGAAGCACCAAAGTCAAGTCCCATGGCTCTATAGGAGGCTTGACAGGAGGTTTAATATGTAATACTCCTTTCATGAAGGTTTTGCAGTCGGTGTGACATAACAGATGAATTGTCAATTCCATTGTGAAAATTTGCAATAGCTGCTAAATGTACTGTAATCATCGATGCTGAAGCTCCTGTGTGCAACAGGGTAGTGAGACATTGTAGGATCTTCTGAACAGGCATAGAAAAGGGGTCCATGTTATGTTCTTTGGCCCATCTAGAGAACCTAGTCCATTTACTGAAATGAAATGTTCAGATGGATTGTTTGTGCGAAGCCAGAAGGATCTTGCGAACAGGGGATGAAATATCAGGTAGCCTGGCAATCATTGGAAATGGAGAAACCAAGCTGTGAGCTTGAGGCTGTGGAGAATGGGGTGAATCTGTCCTTGACACTGATCCAGGATCCACGGGCTGAGAATCAGGTGAGGCCATAGGAATGGAAACCAGACTTGACGGGGCCAATAAGGGGCAATGAGGATCACTGTTTCTCAACCTTTGAGCTTTCTGTAGAAATTCTGGGATGAGGGGAAACAGTGGAAAGGCATAGAGTAGACCTGGGGGGCCAATCCTGCGTCAGAACATCCCTCGGTGACTCCCCCTGAGGAAGGATGAGGGCAAAGTAGCTTCTGCATTTGTTGCATTTGTTGTTTAGGGGTGAAGCAAACAGGTCACAACAAGGCCTGCCCCAGCAGTGGTAGATTTGAGCCGCTATTATTGTATCAAGGGACCACTCGTGAGGCACCAAAATGCTCCTGCTAAGATTGTCTGCAATAAGACTGGAACTCTCAGGTAAGTGCGTTGCTATGAGAAAGCAGTTGGAAACCATTGCCCAATGCCATATTCTCATGGTTTCCCGACACAGGGGGTAAAGACCTGATTCCGCCTTGTTTGCTGATGTGCCAGACGACTGACGTGGTCTGATTGAATTGCAGTGGTTCCGGAAGGAAAGGATGTGTGGAACGCTTGCAACGCTAAGAGAACTGCCCTCAATTCCAGGACATTTATGTGCAAATTGACCCCTATGGGGGACCAAGTGCCTTGGACAGTCTTTCCCTGGAAATGTCCTCCCCACCCTAACAAGGAAGCGTCCGTGGTCACAGTGGCCCTGGGCTGGGGGAGACATAATGGTCGACACCAAAGATTTGTTTCTGGCTTCATCCACCATAGCATTTCTTTCTTGCAAAGGTTTGTAAGCCGTATCATGTGGTCGAGTGGGTGGGTTAAGATAGACCACTGTGATGAAAGCAGCCAATGTAATAGTCTCATGTGCAACCTCGCCAGTGGTACTAGGATAATAGTTGCTGCCATAGAGCCCAATAGTTGTAGTACAAGCCGTGCTGGCACAAAATGTCTGTGGAAGGAGGACTTAGTCTGGTTTCTTATTTTTGAAAACCTGTGAGGAGGAAGGGAAGCTTGACAGGACGTTGTGTCGAAGATCGCTCCAATGAATTCCAGTGTTCTTATTGGAGACAGGTTTGATTTTTCAATACTGATCGGGATACCTAGGCGAAATGCAAGGCCTTGTGTGTAAGAGAGAAAGAGAGAGAGAGAGAGAGAGAATGAGAAGGTTCCTGGTCGTGGCTGTGAGGAGCCAATCGTCCAGATATGAAAACACCTGGAATCCTTGTAGTCGGAGATGAGCTACTATGACTGTCATACATTTGTTAAACACTCTAAGGGCTGTTGAGAGACCAAAGGGCAGTACCCTAACTGGTAGTAATTGGGTCACAGCCAGAAGCGAAGAAATCTCAGGGAGCGCATTTGTCCATCTTTATGTGGTAAATGATTGTCCTGGAGGTCTGCAGAGCACATCCAGTTGTCCTTCCCCAGAAAGGGGAGAATGGACTGCACTGTGACCATCCGGAATTTTTGAGGTTTGATGAATTTGTTTAGTAGGCTGAGATCCAGGATTGGTCTCCAGTCCCCTGTCTTTTTTGGTACCCAAAAAGGACCTTACGTAAAACCGGGATCCTATTTGGTCTGGTGGGACTTGCTGGATGACTCTTTCTTAGCAGCTTTTCGATTTCTAAGGCTGCAGCCTCCCTCTGACCAGGTGGAATGTCAGGGATTCATTTTACAAGTCTGGGAGTGAGACTGAAAGGGATAGGATAGCCTCTGGATATTATTCTCTGCACCCACGTATCTGTTATGAGTTGCCAGGCCTGTAGGTGCAGAGAGAATTATCCTCAAACTGCTTTCAGAGGAAAGCAATCGGGCCGCTGTTTCTTGAGTGCTGGAAGGGTCAGCCAGAGAAGGAATCCCTAGCGCCCTGGTTGCATGGACCCCCCCTGTCCCGAAAGGGACGTCTTCTAGACGAGTTGCTCCTTCTGCCCTAGGGGACTGCTCATCACGAGTGTCACGAAAAGATCCTTGGGACTTCTTGAAGCACAATTTTCCTCCCCTCTGATTCCTGGAGTAGGAACTCTGGGGGGTAGAAAAACATATGCCCACAGCAGACAAGGTCTTTCCATCTTTCTCACTATGTGATAGTGAGTCTCTTACTTTGGGACCAAAAAGGGAAGATTCATCAACAGGCGTGTTGACGAAGGAAGATTTGAAAGGGTCCACAAAGTCATACAAATGCATCCAAGCATGCTGTCTCATGACAATGCTCGATGCGGCTGCTCGAGCTGCCCCCTCGGTAGTGTGAGAAATCAAGCGAATCAAGGAGTTCGAGATGGATTCTAGGGTAGCTAGCTGGGAGGCAACAGTATCACGCACCTCCTCAGGCAGTACCCCCACCAAAGAGGCAGACATTTCTGAGATTGGGTCTCTATGGAGGAGAGTAAAGTGTGCCAGGTAATTCAGTGACCGAATGGCAAAGGTCGCTGAAGTGTAGGTCCACTTCTCCAGTCTGTCCATAGCCCGAGACTCCCTGTTCAGGGGATGAACAGTGGAACTATCCTCTGTCAGTTCCCTCTTGGTGGCCGCCGCCACGACCATGGAATCTACTACCAGCTGTTTGGACCAGTTAGGTTGGTCTTCAGGAGTGGACATAATTTTATCTGGCCTCAGGAGGACAGGTTCTATGCTGTTCGGGGCCTTCCAGGCACGCTGCACAATAAGCCTAATGAGCTCATCTGCAGGTGGGGTCACCCAGGAAGTAGATGGTCGAGCATGGAAAGCCTGCAAGAACACAGATTCCTCCGAAGGGTTGGAGGGCTTCCAGTCTCCCCTCTGCTTGAGGATCTCGAGAATGCCCCCAAATGAGACGTCTTCCAGGGGGAGACCATGGGGACCCTTCTCCCTCATCTTAATCAAGGTCTCCAGTGATGGATTCCTCAGGGAAATCAAGATGCTTCCTCTTGCAAAGTTTCTTCTGGGTTGGCTCCCCAGTGGGGTCTTCTGAGGACTCCTCCAAAGAAAGGGTTCCCTTCAAGGGAAGGTCTTGTGGCTCCCATGATCGAGATCCCAGAGTAGAAGGTCAGGACAGCTGCATGCTAAAGGGGGGTTCTGGTTCCAATGCCAATGGTGCCAACTGTGAGCCTGTTGAAGCGAGGACCCTCTCCATCACCTGGAAAGCACAGAACCGAGAAGGACTACCTCGGAACCGGGGTAACACGCCGCCCTGAGCAGCTCAGAGAGGACCAGTAGCTGCCAGAAGAGCAGTGACCGTAGATGGCACCACAGAAAAAAAAATCAGTGCCAAACTAGGTGTCAAGGTGCCGTCAGCCCAATCACTGCTCCAAGGGTACACCAGTTCCAAATGAGCTGTGGCACCAAGAGTTATCAGTGCTGACAGGGAAGCCTCCACTGTCAGAGCAGAGACAGAATGCACCGGGATGGACATCGGGACCGAAGTCTCCGAGACCTGGGAGGAGGTCGGAGGAGGATAGACAGGTGAATAAGCCATGAGTGCTTCTGTTCCAAGAGGGAGGGAAGACCTAGCCGGGGTCGGTAATCCTTTAGCTGTCAAAAGCTGGTCCACAACCTTCACATTACATCTTGTTCTGAAAGACTCCTGGTAAATCTGAAGGTAGCTGCCCATGGAGATTCTGGTCTCTCAATAAATGGACTGAATTGTTGTCCCAAAAAGGGGTCATAAGAAGGAGAGTACCTGGTTCTGGCAAGGTGCTCAATCTTCGGAACCACAAGTGTCATTATCGGTGGAGCCGTGTAAGACATCGGCACTGTGGCCGGGGATGGTGCCAATGCTGGTACAGTGGTAGGAACCTGGTCATAATCAAGGTCAGCACAGAGGGGGGATGGTGCCGATGCTGGTACAGTGGTAGGAGCCTGTGTCATAATCAAGGGAGAATACAGGGATCCTGGTGCCGAAGCTGTATGCTCTGACGGCGCGGGAGAAGCCTGGTGTCATCTCAGTTCCGAGGAGGACAGAAAAGTCGGAACCGAGTGACTCCATTTTTCTTTATGCTTTTTCACATCCTTATGCTTAGGAGGTGGTGAGAGCTCCATTCCCAGAAAGAGCCTCTGAGAAGGGTGTTTTCAGCATACCCTTCAGAATAAGCTTGTTCTTACTTTCATCCAATGTACGGTTGCTGAACAAATGTCACAAGATACATTAATGTGGTCAACGCCCAAACAAACACCGGGCGTGACCATCTGAGTTGGGCATCTTACCCCCGCACTTATCACACTGCTTGAACCCAAGCTTAGCCTTATCCAACATTATAACACACTAGTACTATATCCAACAATAAAACTATATCTACCACACAAGAGCAAGAAGTTAAAGTAACGAGGGGTAGTGACATTTTTTTTTTTTTAATATACAGATAGCTAAGAAGGAGTACCAGCAATGGTACTAAGAAATATCAAAAAGATAAGAGAAGGGCCTACCAAGGTAGGGAAGAAGTAGTACCAACGATGGTACAAAAGAACTACCAAGGTAGTGGGTAGGGATTAGTCAGGAAATAGAGTTTAGGAACAAGAAATAACCTAAGAAGAAAAAACTGTAAGAGAAGGTAATTACTCGATAAAACTACTAAGAAACACAAAAAAAGCTACACAGCTTGAGAGAAGGCTTGGCACGTCTGATGAATGCGGCAAACGAGATCTGAAGAGACTACATTGTGGGTAGGTCTTAGCTGAGAGTTTTTGGCTAGAGCGAGCTTGGTATCAGCCGTGTCGGTTCCAAGGACGGAACCAAAGTCCTATCAGTAAGGAATGAATGAAGATTTACATCATCAGATCAATACTTGTTTGGATGGTGAGCTATATGTGGATGAGAACAATGTGATAAAATTTAAACCCTATAGAAAACCTACGTCTTTTAACAACTTTTTGCATGCAGACAGCATGCACCCCCACATTTAATAAAAGCCCTACCTCAAGGTGAATTTAGACAGGTTTTTCAGAATACATCTCAGACAAAATTTGAAATATTTTTAATAGATGTACATGATAGACTCAGTCTCAGAGGATATTCTGATACTCTGCTCAGTGAGGCTAGGAAGCTTGTTTTGGGAGAGCAAAAGGGATCTAGATGCCTAAAATGGCAGGGGGTTGGAAAAAATAAAAAATAAAAATTAAAAAAATATAAGAATAAAAACAAGAATTCAGATGAAGACAAGTTTTTTACCACCAGGTTTTCTCCCTTTTCCAATATTTTGGAGAGAATTATTAGGGAATTTTGGTACATGGTAATTGAGAACACTAGCATGGGACAGCTCCTCCCAAAATTTGTGACTTTCTTATGGTAGATATAATTTGAAAGAATTACTTAGTGGGGATGGTTTACATTTAAGAATGGAAGGGAGAGTTGATGCACGAGCATGTGGCAACTGCTGTGTATGGGATAAGGTTAGAAATCTTAAAGGTTCTAGGATAAATGGTAGACTATACAAGGCTAGAGAAGGCTTCCATTGTCATTCACAGGAAGTCATATATATTATTGGTTGTGGTTACCAGAAGACCAAATGGCATATAGGGCAAATGAAGAGGAAAGTATAGGTTAGGTTGATGTAGTACTTGGGGGACATCAGAAGATGGAATTGTCTTAGCCCTGTAGCTGAACACTGTGTCTATGCGTGGGGGGGTCTGAAACTTGTTTTTTTACTGTGTTGGCATTTCCCCTACTGGAGCATGGAGGAAGGTTTAAGGATGAATTAAATAAACTAGAATGTAAAATTATCTGTGACCTCCCCGACAACCCATACAAAGCTTCTTGAAGTGGAAATAGACAATACCCTAAAATTTGACTTGCATGTCTTCTTAACTATAAAAAAAGTCCATAAGAAACTTGGAAGACTATATATGCACAAAAGATTCCTGACCACAATGGCCAAAATTACATTAGCACAAACCCATCTGCTCTCCACTCTACTATATGCTTCTCCAATTTTAACTAATCTAAGGGTTGTGTATCTCTGCTATCTTTAAACAAAACAAAAAAAATATTGCTTTTTTCCCACTTTCTGAAATTTAAAAAAAAGTTCAGTTACAGATTTGCTGTTCTGAACTGTTTGTAAGTTTCTTGGAGGCCATTGCTTGCTTGGGCTAAAGGGAAGTCTCTGTGTTCATCAGTGGCAGTGGTAAACACTGAACAGCCTGCCTGCCCCTGTGAGAGTGGTTACTGCCTAGAAACTGTAGTTTTATTGGCCATTTTGGGTCAATTCCAAACTCCTTGATCCCCCTCTCTTAAAACCCGATTGCCTCGTGGTTTTGTCGTCTTTTCAGACTTGTTGGCTGTTGGTGAAGCACCCACCAAGAGGAGAAAATGCTGAGAGAAGAAAGGAGCCACTTTAAAGATTAAGTATTTTTCTTCAGATTATTTGTTAAGATTTCTGCATTGCCGCCTACTTTTTGGCGTTTTCCAGCTTGCTAAACTTGATATCTGTATTAGGAAAGTACAGTTTTGTACCTACCATAAATGTAGATGTTAGAGTGTTCACCCTGCTGCAGTCATCACACTTGGGTTATCCTGTCGTCAGGCGGTCCCGCAGTCGGCCGGATTTCCAAAGTCTTGGTCCGACGTCGGTTGCTGTCGCCTCATCCTTGACATCAGTGCGCCAGGGGTACATATACTGTAACCGACGCAGTTTTCTTAAGTTTTTCTTGCCCCAGATGCCAGGTGCCCCCAAAAGGGTGATCAGAATTAATACCAAAATAAAAGGTGTGAAAACTGCACAAACACAAACTCCCTTCAGCTATAAGCAAATACATCAGTAAGGCATAGCAGAGATTTAGCCAGTAGATCAGAGGGGATGGAGGGAGGGTAACCTAGACTGCAGCAGGGTGAACACTCGAACATCTACATTTATGGTAGGTACAAAACTGTACTATGTTCATCGTGTTACCCTGCTGCAGTCATCACACTTGGGTTGAATCCCAAAGCTAAGGTTGGGGGGAGGTATCATAGAGGGTTAGTGGAGGCAATGAGGCCCTGCAGAACTGCAGTGGCGAAGCCCGCCCTGGACTTAGAGTAAAGAGGTAAGTGATAGTGTTTGGTGAAGGTGTGTACAGAACTCCAAGTTGCAGCTTCTAAAATGTCCTTGGTAGGAACCCCCCTGAGAAAGGCTGTAGAGGTAGCTGTTGTGCTGGTAGAGTGGGATCCAATGGTAGGAGGAACTGGTTTCCCATGATGGGTATAACAGAACCGTATGCAATGGTCTATCCATTTAGAAATGGTTTGTTTGGATATAGCCCTCCCTTGAGAAGCTGTAGCATAGGATACAAAGAGCTGGTCAGTTTTTCTGAAAATAGAAGTTATGTCCTTACCATAACGTTCCATGTGGAGTGTTCATCTCGCCTTTGTTCTTACACATGGGTTCGGAGCCGATCCTCGGCTCCGTGCCGGCCTCTTGCAAGCTCTGCATCGAGAAGAAGCTCGAGACAATCTAATACCCACAATCCCCCTCTGCCTTTACCTCAGATCTAGTTTGCAAGCAAACCAATCTACAGAATAGCACATTCATGCTTATACACATATGTAAAGAAAGAATTTACAGAAAACTATATATATATATCTAAACAGACACATATATATATATATATATATATATGCCAACTATGTACACAATATCGTAACAGTAGCAGAATGCTCCTGGCCAGGCATCAAAGAACGTTCTTCCTAAGGGTGGGAGGGTGGGACTGTAAGAACAAAGGCAAGATGAACACTCCACATGGAACGTTATGGTAAGGACATAACTTCTATATGTGATGGTGTTCAATCTCGCCGTTTGTTCTTACACATGGGTAGCGTCCCTAGCTCCTTGATCCTGAGGAACTCACGGGAGGACGTTCTTGAGCACAGTGGAACCAAAGGTTGCCCTGTCCCTAGAAACCTTGTCTACTTTATAATGAGAAATAAATGTATGTGGCTTAGACCAAGTAGCAGCCGCACAAATAGCGTCCAGTGGTAGGCGAGCTGCATGAGCCAAAGACGTAGACACTGACCTTGTGGAATGTCCTTTGGGTTTGTGTAAAAGGGGTTGATTTGAAGAATCGTAGACATAAATTATACAATCCGTTAACCATTTAGAAAGAGTTCTTTTGGTAACTGCAAGTCCTTTCCTGCTATCAGCAAAAGCCACAAAGAGTTGATCTGTTTTTCTGTGATCTTTTGTTCTATCCAAATAAAATCTTAGCTGTCTGTGAACATCCAATTTGTGTAACATATACTCCATTTTGTTGGAGTGGTTTTTGAAGAAAGTGGGTAATTCAATGGACTGATTAATATTGTTAATAGAACACACTTTAGGGAGAAAGGATGAATTGGTTCGAAGAGAAACTCTGTCAGAGTGAAAGATCAAATAAGGGTGCTTGATGGAGAGAGCCTGAAGTTCAGATACTCGTCTAGCGGAAGTAATGGCTACCAGAAAGAGAGTTTTCCAGGACAAAAATTTTAATGGGCAAGAAGAGGCGGGTTCAAAAGGGGGCAACATTAATTTAGATAACCATAAATTCAGACTCCAAGGTGACGTCGGAGATCTGACTGGTGGTCTAATATGAAAAACTCCTTTTAAAAAGGCTTTACAAAGTCTGTGAGCCATAACAGGAGCTCCACATTCTTCCACATGGAAATTCGAAATGGCAGCCAATTGAACTCTTAGAGTAGCAGGAGAAGCACCCTGGTGAAATAAGTCCGTTAAGAACTCTAATATCTTATTCAAAGGAGCTATAAAGGGATCCACATGGTGTGTATTCGCCCAGAATACAAATCGCTTCCATTTGCTAGTATATGTTTTAGTAGTGGAAGCTTTACGCGAAGCCACCAATATATCCTGGACTGCTGGTGACAAAAGATCAGACCTGGCTAAGTTGGGAAATGGAGCAGCCAAGCTGCTAGATGGAGTGACCGGAGCTGGATGGGGAACCCCTGACGCGTGAGGCAATAGATCTGGCTCTGGGGCCAGAAACCCCGGGCCCCCCATGCAGTGTTTCTTCCGGAAGGGAAACCAAATTTGACGAGGCCAGAATGGAGCAATGAGGATTATCGTCCTGTGTAGGTTCCTGGCTTTCTGGAGAAACTTTGATATCAGAGGAAATGGAGGAAATGCGTACAGGAGTCCCGGGGCCAATCAGAAACCAGTGTCCCTGGGGACTTCCCTGGAGGGGTAATAGGGCAAAGTAGCTCCTGCATTTGGCATTCATTGGAGACGCAAACAGGTCGCAGGAAGGCTGGCCCCACGCGAAAAATCCTTTTCGCCACTGACTGTTTTAGAGACCACTCGTGCGGTAACAGAATTGCTCTGCTCAGCCTGTCGGCTATGACGTTGGATGACCCGGGATGTGCGTTGCTATTAGAAAGCGACCCGTGGACTCCGCCCACTGCCAAATTCTCATGGCCTCTCTGCATAGTTGATAGGACTTGGTTCCCCCTTGCTTGTTTATGTACCAGACTACAGACATGTTGTCCGTCTGAACTGCAATAGTCCCTAGAGGAAGAAGGGGAGGAAAGTGTTGCAACGCTAGAAACACTGCCCTCAACTCTAGAACATTGATGTGCAGATTGTACTCCAAATTGGTCCATTCGCCTTGGACTGTCTGTCCCTGAAAGATGCCCCCCCACCCTATCAGGGAAGCGTCCGTGGTCACCGTAACTGTGGGCGTGGGTAGCACAAACGGCCTCCCCTTGGAAAGGTTGCACGTTTGAAGCCACCAGTTTAGATCTGTTTTGCAAGTCTTTGTTATAAGAATCTCGTGTGTTAGAGGTAGTTGTTGAAACGACCATTGTGCAAACAGTAGCCATTGAAGGACTCTCATGTGCAGCCTTCCCAAGGGTATTGCAATAAGGGAGGCTGACATGAGTCCCAAAACCTTCAGTACTAGTTTTGCAGGAGATTTCCTTGACAAGAGTAGAAGACGTATGTGAGTCTGAAGTGATAATATCCTTTCTGGGGGAAGCCTCAGAATCAACTGACGTGTGTTTAACTCTGCTCCTATGAACAAGATATTTTGTGATGGCTGAAGTAAGGATTTTCCGAAGTTTACGGAGATCCCTAGGTGAACACACAGTTGAAGAACATAATCTCTGGCCTGCAGTAGTTGACGCCGGGTGGTGGCTGAAAGGAGCCAGTCGTCCAGATACGGAAACACCTGGAATCCCTGGCGTCTCAAGTGAGACGCTACCACTGCCATGCATTTGGTGAAGACCCTGGGGGCTGAGGTCAGACCAAAGGGCAGGGCTCGAAATTGAAAGTGACTGGCTCCCAGCCGAAGCAAATGATCTCTGGATGCCCTGGCCATTTTGATGTGGTAGTATGCATCCTCTAGATCTATTGAGCACATCCACTCGTCCTTCTGTAAGAATGGAAGGATCGATTGAGCGTGACCATTCGAACTTTTCTTTCTTGACGAAAGTATTGAGGTAGCTTAGGTCTAGAATGGGCCTCCAGTCCCCTGTTTTCTTTGGAACTAAAAAGAACCTTGAGTAAGTCCCGAATCCTTGCTGGTCCGCTGGGACTGGCTGCATGACTCTTTTCTAGCAGCTTTGAAATTTCTAAAGCTGCTGGCTCTCGCAGATGGGGCGTACATCTGGGAGTCTTTTCTTTGGGATGGGATGGGATAGGAAGGGTATGTTGTAACCTCTGGTAACCACGCTTTTACCCACTTGTCTGTAGTTATCTTTGCCAGGCCTGAGGGTATAAAGCTAGCGACCCCGACTGCCTCCAGAGCAGGACAGTCGGGCCTCCTCTCAGGAGTGCTGGAAAGGCTTACCAGGGAGTGTTTCCCTGTCACCTTGATGTTGCGGACCCCCTCTGCCGCCAGGGCGGCGTCTTCCACCTCTGCCCCCTCCTCTGCCTCTAGAGGGGCATCACCCTGTGTGCCTGAGAAAGACCCTTGGGGTTTTCAAACCACATTTTCCACCGCGTTGCCCTTTGGGGTACGGTCTGGTTGGGGTGGAAAAACGGACTCCGACAGCAGACAGAGTCTTTCCCTCTTGTTCACACCGGGTAAGGGTCTCCTTTACCTTGGGGCCAAAGAGAGTGGCACCGTCAAATGGGGCGTTTGTAAAGGAAGACTTGAAGGCTTCCACAAAGGAGCATAGACGCATCCGGGATTGTCTACGAAGAGCAATCGCTGAAGCTGCTGCCCTACTCGAACCTTCGCTGCGAGGAAATCAGCCTCATGGACGAGTTAACAATCGATGTTAGGGTATTAAGTTGCGCTGTCACTTTCTCTGAGACAGCTGCATCTGTAGCACCCTGGAGGGTATCTCCCAACTCTTTGACTAGATCCCTCTGTAGACGTGTAAAATGGGTCAAATAGTTCAGGGACCGCATGGAAAAAGCCGCTGAACTAAAAATGCGCTTCCCGTATCTATCCATCGTCCTAGAGTCTTTATTAGGAGGATGGACAGCCGAAGAAGACTCCGACATCTCCTTTTTCGTGGCTGCTGTCACCACCATAGCGTCTACTGGAACTCCTTTTGTAAGGTAGGACTTATCCTGAGGTGCTGTGATGTATTTGTTAGGTTTCCTTGGAACAGGTTCCACTGTGTCAGGAGCCTCACGCCTTGAGCAATTAGTTCCATTAATTCAAGGCGGAGTAACCCAGGAGGAGGAAGGGCGAGCACCAAATGCCTTCAGCAGAACTGACTCATCCTCAGAAGGGGAAGGGACTGCCAGTCACCTCTCTGCTTCAGGATCTCCAATATGTCCGAAAAGAGACATCTTCTGAAGGTGACTTAGGGGACCCCTCTGACTCATCTAAGTCAGTATCAGATGTCAAGGATTCCTGTGGAGAATCCAAGTGTCTCCTCTTACACAATCTCTTCCTAGGGACTTCTTCGTGGGAGCATCCGAAGAAGCCTCGAGGAAGAGGGGCACCCTCCAGGGGTGGCTGAGACACTGGTGCCCGACGCTTGGATGTGGCCGTGGGTGCAGATGAAGACAAAGGCCCTTTATGGGGAGGAGAAACTGCTTCCACTGATGTGGTTGTCTGGGTAGACAACACCTTCCTCATCAGGTCGAACGCCCCGGTCCCGCATCGAAGAGTCCCCGGTTCGAAGAAATGGGAAGAATCCCGACACAGGCACGAAGGCATCGACCCGAGGACGGAGCCGAATCGATCCGTGCGAGGCCCGAGGGAGAGTCGGAACCGGCGTCGGTTCGACTCGCCCCGGAACCAAGAACAGACCGTCGGCTCCGAGACTCCGGTACCGGGTCCGACGGAGTCGAGGTGAGGGGAACAGACTGAGAAAAAAACGGTTCTGGACCAGAGGGCTCCACAATCAGTAGATCAGCCTCTTCCGGCTCCAAAGACTGAATCGGTCTCGGAGGAGGAATGGATGGAGATACAGGGAGGCCTTCAAGTTTCAACACCAACTGGGTGGAAACCGAAATAAGTTTGGAGAGGGCCGAATGCTCCAATAACTTCTGCACCACGCGATCCACATCGACATCTGAAAGTTTGGAGGAAGAACGGGTCGAAGGAACCGAAGACGGAGCCGACCTCAATATGGTCGAAGGAGGGAGCTCCATCACCGGTTCCAAGACTCGAGGCTCAGGAACCGATACCAGTTGAACACTCGGCCCCGAAGTCTGTGGAACCGGTGATCTAACCTTTGAAGAAGAGCTCGGAGCCGATGACTTAGTTTCCGACGTCTTCGACTCCTTAGAGGACTTCAATGCCTGGTCAGAAGCATCCAGAGCCTTTTGGAAAGCAGGTTTCAATAGACCTCTGTCCATTAGTTTCCTGCGCCTATCTGTCATGACCCTCCCACTAAAAGAGTGACAGATGGAGCAATCCTCTTGTAAGTGGAGAGGGCCAAGGCAGTAGACGCAGGAACTATGGTTGTCAGTGACCGACATTTTCTGGCCACACTGACAACGCTTGAAACCAGACTTTACCTTCTCAGACATTATAGGGAAGAAAGACAAATCCAGTAAAAACAGTCAAGTCCGATAAAGTTAGTCAAAACCGATGAAATTGTCAAATCCGGTAAAATTTTTCCTTAACTAGGTAAAATATGAAGGGTGTAGGCCCCGACAAATATTTAACCGATAATTAAAGTTAACGGTACCAATAAATTAACGGAACCACAACACAATCACACAGTTAACACTGAAAAATATCAATATACTAGAATCCTAATAAAATATAACAAAAAAAAGTTATATCTTAGCTTAGAAACTCTCGAGCTAGCTCCCAACGATGCGTATGCAGCAGCGGCAAACTAGATCTGAGGTAAAGGCAGAGGGGGATTGTGGGTATTAGATTGTCTCGAGCTTCTTCTCGATGCAGAGCTTGCAAGAGGCCGGCACGGAGCCGAGGATCGGCTCCGAACCCATGTGTAAGAACAAACGGCGAGATTGAACACTATCACATGCCTTAGTTTTATCCAAGTAGTAACGAAGCTGCCTGTGAATGTCCAAGGAATGCAGGAGTCTCTCACCTTTGTTCTGCTGATTGGGGAAGAAAGTGGGTAGGTGGATGGTTTGATTTAAAGCTACACTGGAAACCACCTTAGGCATGAAGGAAATTAGTTCATAGAGAAACTCTGTCTTGATGAAAAATGAAGAAAGGTTCCACTGCCATTAGTGCCTGTAATTCTGAGACTCTCCTAGCAGAAGTTATTGCCAGGAGCAGGGCAGTCTTCCAAGATAGGAACTGAAGGTCTGCAGAGAAAGCTGGTTCAAAGGGAGGTAACGTTAGTTTTTCCAGAACAAAGTTGAGGTCCCATGTTGGTGTAGGAGCTCTTCTAGGTGGTCTAATGTTTTTTGCCCCTCTGAGGAACTGCCTTAGAAGAGGATTTGAAAATAAAGGTGGATTTGTGTCATAGTGAGCTGAAATAGCTGAAGCATGGATTTTAATTGAGGAGAAGGAAAGTCCTTTGTGCAACATCTCAGCTAAATACTGCAGAATGTGAGGCACATGAGGCTGAGTTGTGTCTTGGCCTTTAGCTTGGTTCCAGGCAGAAAACCTTTTCCATTTGTCCGAGTAAGCCTTCCAGGTGCTTGGCCTCCTGGCTTCCAGAATAACATCCAGAACTGCTTGTGAAAGAGGGGCTGGTTGGATGTTTAATAGATTTGCCATGCAGCCGGGTTTAAGGTTTTGAGCTGGCTGTGTAGAATCTGTTTGTTTTGTTGCGTGAGCAAATGGGGTATTTGAGGCAATATCCATGGTGGCTGTGAGACATATTCTTCAATAGCGGGTACCAGTGCTGGCGTGGCCAGTCTGGGGCTATGAGAATCAGTCATGGTTTCTCCTTTTTGACCTTCAAAAGAACCTTTGTGAGAAGAGGTAATGGAGGAAAGGCATATGCTGTCAGGTTTTTCCAACTGAAGGAGAGAGCGTCCACTTTCCAAGCTTGATGGTGGAATGTCCTTGTACAAAATTTTGTCAGTTGTTAGTTTTGAGGACTGGCAAAGAGGTCTATATTTGGAAGGCCCCATTTTTGAGTTATCATTGTAAATATTTGTAGGTCTAGTTTCCACTCGTGGGGATCTTTGATGTTTCTGCTTAGGTCATCTGCCAATGTGTTTTTCTGTCCTGGCAGGAATTGAGCTTGTAACTGGACTTGGTAGGCCAGGGCTGTGTTCCATAAGATCATTGCTTGCCTGCAAAGAGGGTAGGAATGTGTGCCCCCTTGTTTGTTTATGTACCACATTACTGTGGTGTTGTCCGTCTTTATTGCAAGTTGTCCTGGATGTAGTAGATCCTTGAAGGCGGTCAGAGCTTTCTGTACAGCTAGCATCTCTTTTTGATTTATGTGCAGTTTTCTTTGTTCTGCAATCCATAGGCCTTGAATGCATTGTCCTGCCATGTGTGCCCCCCAGGCATAGACTGAAGAATCTGTTGTGATAGTTTGTCTGGTTGGGGGCAAGGTGAAAGGCTGACCCTTGTTGAGGTGACATGCCTGTGACCACCATAGAAATTCCTGTTGAAGGCAGGGAATGAGAGATATCACTGTGTCCAAGCTGTGGTTGTGTTGAGACCATACGCTTTTTAGGTACCACTGTAATTTCCTCATATGCAGTTTTGCAAATGGTATTATCAGAATGCAAGATGCCATGAAGCCCAAAGCCTGCAGAATTTTTCTTGCAGTTAATTGGGTCTTTGTTGCCATTGTCTTGAAATATTGAGTCAGTTGTAGTTGTTTGTCTGGTGTAAGATAATCCTTCTGGGCCGTTGTGTCCAAGCTAGCACCCAGGAATGTCATTTTTTGTGAGGGTACTAGTTTTGACTTCTTTCCATTTACTGTGTACCCCAGACAATTTAGTAGATGCTTCACAAAAGCCAGATGATGTAAGAGAATGCCTTTGCTTTCTGCTTGGATGAGGCAGTCGTCCAAGTATGGAAATATTTGAATTCCTCTTTGTCTGCAGTATGCGATTACTGGTGCCAGGCATTTTGTGAAAACTCTGGGCGCGGTAGATAAGCCAAAGGGCAGTGCAGAGAATTGATAATGGGTTGAACCTGCAATGAAACGGAGGTAACTTCTGCAACTTTGTCTGATAGGGACATGCAGGTATGCCTCCTTGAGGTCCAACGTTACCAGCCATGCTTCCTTGCCCAACATGGGAAATAGCTGCTGTAGTGTTAGCATCTTGAATTTGGGAACTTGTAAGTAAGTGTTTAGAATTGAAAGGTCCAGAAATGGTCTCCAAGCATTGTCCTTTCTGGGTACTGGAAAGAGACTTGAGTAAAATCCTTGGCCTTGCTCTCGAGTCGGTACCCGTTGAATGGCTCTCATGGCCATGAGAGCTGTAATTTGTTTTTGTGCCTCTGCCCATTGACTTTGTGGCAGGTTTGGCATTCCTCTTTTTATTGGCAAGGTGTGAAAGTGGAATCTGTATCCTCGTAAAATTATGTCTAGGACCCATTTGTCCTTTGTGACCATGTGCCAGTTGTCTGCAAAAAGTGCTAGTTTTCCCCCCAGGGGGGCTGACAAAAGAGTTTTGTCTGGCCAGTTGAGGTGCAAGTCATTGAGTTTGCCTTCTGGTGGGTTGAGACCTGTCTTCTCCTCCCTTCTGGGTTGAAGTGCCCCATTGGCGAGGTTTATACTGGGCTTGTGGTTGTCCTCTGCCCCTTGGGCACCTGTATTTACTCCTCTGAGGTCTGTCAGTGGCTGGAAAGGACCAATTTTTTGTTGGCCAGTTTCTGCTGAAGCGAGGGGGTTGTACATATAGAAAATCTTTGACTCTCTGCATTGATTTCGCCTTATCTTTCATTTTCTTTAAAACTTCTTCTGCTTTAACTCCAAAAAGAACATCCTGCTGTAAGGGAGCATCTAGTAGTTTTGCTTTAACATAATCAGGCAGACTTTGTTTCTTTAACCAAGCATGCCTACATATAACTGATCCAGTGACAGCTGCTCTGCACGAGGCCTCCAAAGAATCAAACCCACATTGTAAGGTATATGTTTGCCCACCTGCTCAGTGGCGTGCAACAAATCCTGTACTTCTTTCAATTCAAATTGTTGAGGGAGGGAGGTTATCTTTTGTTTTAACTGAGAGATTAGAAATTGCTGATACTTAAGCATATGAAATTGACAATTTAGTGCTCTCATAGCTAATGTGGCTGAGGTGTAAACCTTTTTCCCCCACCTGTCTAGTGCTCTTGAATCCCTCTCAGAAGGTACTGGGTTTTTAACCATGGAAGCCTTAGCCCTCTTGGGACCCTGGGAGATCATCTCTGGGTCAGCTACTGGGCTTTTGTAAAGAAATTTGTGGGAATCAGGTACTCTGTAATATCTGTCAGGCTTAGCCGGAGCAGGTAGAGAGTCTGGGTTGAAACTGGATTCTAAATAGACATCATCCACAATGTCCAAAACAGGTGGGATGGCTAGAGGTCTGTGTTGGGGGAGTAAAAGAAATTCCCTGAGCCTTTTCTTGGAATCAGAGTAATCCTGACCTTCCCAGTGAAAATGTTCCCTCATAGTGTGTAAAGTTTCCCCAAAAGAGTAGTCTTCAGGAGGGGAAGCTGAGGGAATAGAGTCCTCAGCATCAGAATCTTCATAAGGAGAGAAGGAACAGTCTTGGTCCTCAGAGGAATCCGAAGAAACAGACAGTTGCTCAGAGGAAGCAGAATCTTCCTCTTGTCTAGGCCTTTTGTCAGGAGGGGGCTGTGAACCCCTGATAAGAGAAATCGAATCTTCAGCCATTTTGAGCATCTGTTTCTTAGGCATAGGGCCTTGAACAGGAGAGTGAAGTGTAGTCTTTTTAGATTTAGGAGTAGTCTTCGACTTAGAAAACGTTTTGACTGTGAGAGAGTCGTCGGTCTGAAAACGCCTTCAGAAACCGATGGCGTTTCAGAAGCACCGATGTCCTTAGAAGGTAAATCGTCGGAAGGGCCTGAAGTAAAAGGCTGAGTCGGCCTAGTACATTCCGTCAAAATATCTGTAGCGGTCTCGGGTTCCAGAACTGCAGTAGTCAGGGGCTGCGTCGGAGCCTTACTGAGAACTGGAGAACCGGAGACCAGATCAACCGAGGCCTCGGAATCTGGCTTAGGCCTGGACTTTCGGTCCTTATCCCTGCGCTTTTTGCGCACGCCGGTAGTCGGTAGCTCCGACGGCATGCTATAGTTAAATTTTTTACCAAAATAGTGTCGTGTGAAATCAAATCGTCTTTTAATAGTACGCTTATTAAACCTAGCACAAAATCGACAAGAAGTGACGTCGTGATCAGGGCCTAGGCAAGGTATGCATAAGAATGAAAATCCTTATGAGGTATTTGCTTCCCACAAGAAATGCAATTCTGACATCGGTCTGAGGCAAAAAAAGTTTCCCCAACGGGGTACTTAGCTTTATAGAAGACTTCGATCTGAAATTCAAATTCGACAATCTCAGGAGTTGGCCGACCGGCACTTGTGAACTGCTTCTGCTTTGGGCACCGCACGGCAAGAAAGACTGAAGAAAATGGAGTTGGTAGCAATATATGTACCCCTGGCGCACTGACGTCAGGGATGAGGCGACAGCAACCGACGTCGGACCAAGACTTTGGAAATCCGGCCGACTGCGGGACCGCCTGACGACAGGATAACCCAAGTGTGATGACTGCAGCAGGGTAACACGATGAACATCTGTATTTAGAACACATCTAGAGCCTGTTTACTGCATTTCCTGTGTTGCACTTATTTTAAAATCGTTTTTTTTCTTAAAACTTGCATTTACCTGTCGCTGGCCTAGCACTCAAGTGTGGGGTCATTTATTGCACTGTTCTAACTTGTTGCTACTTGTGTATCTCTGCTATCTTAAAAAAAAAAAAAGTCTTGCTTTGTTCCCACTATCTGAAATTTTAAAAAAAGTTCAGTTACAGATTTGCTGTTCTGAAGTGTTTGTAAGTTTCTTGGAGGCCATTGCTTGCTTGGGCTAAAGGTAAGTCTCTGTGTTCATCAGTGGTAAACACTGAACAGCCTGCCTGCCCCTGTGGGAGTGGTTATTGCCTAGAAACTGTAATTTTATTGGCCATTTTGGGTCAATTCCAAACTCCTTGATCCCCCTCTCTTAAAACCCTCTTTTGCGCATAGCGCAGCATCGGGCAGAACCGCTTAATCAGGTTTAAACTATTCCCGGCTCTACAAAGTCTGCTCTTCACTTTTTCCCTTAGAACTGTTCCAAATATCAAAGTAAGCACTCTATTTTCCTTCTAAAACCCAGCAGTAGCTAGGATAAGTGTCTTATAAGTAAACACTAATAAACTAAAGCACTACACCCTCTTATACTCCCTTTAAGTACTTGGCTCCCTATTGGTCCTTTTTGATTAAGTCAAAAAGTAATTCCTTATACTATTCTGGCATGTCCAAAAGTCAGTTTCAGGTTTACTCTCCAGTCCAGCTGGTGAATATGGGAATCTTGAGGCAATGTTACAACTGCCGTATGTACACAGACCACCCTCTCCGCTTCCCAACAAGCTCAAATATATGTGAGAGATGCAACTATATAGCCAAACTGGAGGCTGAGCTCGCTCAACATAGTACTGGCACGGTCAGTCTGGAGGAGAAGGTAATCACACACACCACAAATCCAGTCTCACATAGACGTATTGCAACAGCAAACCAAACACAAACACACAAAAACATATTCGGAGGCTCTAAATAAAAATCTGCCCAAGCAACAGAGACCTCCAAAGCAGACATCCAAGCAACTGCTACCCCACAACAATACCCACGTATCACATAGTTCACAAAGTCAGTGTGCCACACAGTCACAGCCCTTAAGGCTAAACAACACACCTAATACACTTGTAATAGGTGACTCTATTGTCAGACACACTGACGTTCCTCTCACCAGGCTGAACAAGGAGAAGGTCACTGTTAGCTGCCTGTCGGGTGCCAGGATCCGCCACATAACACAAGCACTCAGGTCACTCCAAAGCAAGTACAAATATGACTCCGTCATTGTCCATGCTGGTGTGAATGACCTGAGACATACCCTGGACTACATGAAAGAGACAGAGGAGCTCTCTGATCATGTGGCCTAGGCCGGTATGACCCTGACCTTGACTAGCATCTTACCCTCACCAAGAATGATACCACAGTATAAAGACAAAACGATCAATTTCAACAACTGGCTAAAGTATTGGTGTCACTCAAAGGGGATCCAGTGTCTGTCAGCCTGGGATGACATGCTTGACAAGCCACATTGCTTCGCTAGGGACGGCTTGCACCTGTCACCCCTGGGTTTTTGAATACTGGCCAAGGCTCTTGCTACCCCCATAGTGCCTTTTTTAGGCAAGGCTCAAAAGACAAACCCACCTCCTTAGACAACACAAGGAAAAAGAAACTAAGGGTAATGCTGCTCAATGCCAGAAGTCTAAACCTCAAGATGCATGCACTCGAGGCTCTCCTCAGTATGGAGAATATCGATATCTGTGCAGTAACAGAAACCTGGTTCACGGCTCCCGAGAGCACCCCAACACTACCAGGCTATGCTTCATACCATGCTTTTCGGCCCCAATACTCGGACCGAACCATAAGAGGAGGGGGAGTTTCCATATTCATCAAAGATACCCATACCTCCAGGCTAGTGGCACTGCACGAAGCATCTGAGACCATCCATGTGCAACTAACAGTGGGCAAAACTGCCTTCCAGTTTGTAGCCTGCTACAGACCACCCTCCCAAACTCAGGAACCCTACTCGGCTTTTCTGAAGACATTGGAGAATATGAAGGTCTCTCCAAACCACCATTATATTGGGCGACTTTAACTACCCAAACATAGACTGGGAGCATTACTCACGCCCCAACACCCTAGCCCAACAGTTCCTAGAAGTTATAAACTCAAATGCTATGGAACAACTGGTCACCACTCCCACAAGAGGGGAAAACATATTGGACCTGATCCTCACCAACATGGGGACTCTATGTTCCATACCAGAGGTATAACCCTCATTGGTAAGATCTGACCATAAATTAATCACTATGGACATCCATATTCCGTCCCCACCCCCAGCAAAGGAAACCACGGTCAAAAATTTCTCAAAAGAAAACTTCCCACTTCTCAAAACCGAGGTGGAATCCTTCAAGGCCCCAGGGCCAGTGGAAAATACGGCCCAAACCGCAGAATCCTTTACAAACGCATTCTATGGACACCTACAGGAATGCATGGATCGTGTTATCCCAAATAAAACCAAAACACACTCCTCCAAAGGCAGGAGACCTGTCTGGTGGACCCCAGCCATAAATAAGCTGTACAACAGAAGGAGGAAGCTACTACATGATAGAGCAAAATCCCTGAAAGGGAAGGCAACTCTGATCAGTACCAGCAAGAAATTACGATCCCTCATAAAATCATCTAAGGTTAGCTTCGAAAAAAAAAATTGCACAAGACGCTAAAGATAATCACAAAGTTTTCTTTAGTTATGTCAGAAACCTGGGTTGAAACTCCCAGATTGCTCTGAGTTAGTGCAAAATGACAAAAAATACACTGAACCCACAGACATTGCCAACATCCTGGCAGACAGTTCAGTGTAACCCCCCCCCCCCCAAATAAGCAAATGACTATCTCAACAGAGTGTAGCCTCCCTGACATCACAGATGCACAGGTGAGAGCTGCCCTCTCCAAACCAAAAAGCACAGCATCAATGGGACCGGACGGTGTCCCAGGCTGCATTTTACATGAGCTCCAAGAAGAAGTGAACCCTCACTTAAAATCACTGTTCAGTCTCAGCCTTACAATAGGATATGTACCCAAAGAATGGCGTACTGCAACAGTGGTCCCACTCCATAAAGGTGGTGCCACAACAGACCCCAGAAACTATCGCCCTATAAGTCTAACTAGCCTGGTCTGCAAAGCTATGGAGCGTATCATCATGGAACTCATAAACAAAGACATTGGGAACCTCCAAACACTGGCTCCTACCCAATTCAGTTTTGTTAAGGCAGATCTTGCCTCTTGAACCTGGTCAATTTCTTTGAAACAGTCACCAAGGCCATAGACGAAGGGAAGGTAGTCCACACAGCCTACCTTGACCGTGCAAAAGTCTTCGACACAATACCCCACTCGGGCATCATAAATAAGCTCACCAGCTTAAATATCAACCCCTATGTCACACAATGGGTTGCAAACTGGCTTAGGGATAGAACCCACATGATCAGAATTGTACGTGCCATGTCAGACTCTAAACCAGTTACAAGTGGCGTCCCACAAGGCTCAGTCCTGGGACCTCTCTTGTTCGGTATATATTTCTCTGAGGTACAGGCTAACACAGGAGGACTATGGCTGACAAAGTCTGCAGATGACTGCAAACTGGGGGCCATAATCGACTCGTCGGCTGACACAAGCATCCTCCAAAAAGGTCTCTCAGAGATGGACAACTGGTGACAGAGCCATGGCCTAAAGTTAAATGCCAAAAAGTGCATAGTCATCCCCTTTGGGAAAAACAAAGTGCCCACAAATTACCACATAGGTGGTAATAAATTAAGTACAGAAGAAGTAATTAGGGATTTGGGGACCCAAGTAGACTGCAATCTCTCCTTTGACAATCACATTGCCAAAGTGGTTAGAAAGACATTTTATATAGCCCACCTTATCACAAAGGGGTTCACATCTAGATCAAGAGAGGTCATTGTGCCCCTCTACTCATCACTCATCAGGCCCATAATTGAATACAATGCCCCATTTGGGATGTACCTTACCAGACACCTGCTACAACTAGAAATACCCCAAGTACCTCACCAAGAGGATCAAGGGATTCAAACAGATGCCCTACGCAGTTAGGCTAAAGAAACTTCAGCTCTACTCAGTTGCTTACCACCTACTCAGAGGCGATCTGTGCCTGACGTATAAAGCCATGTCTAACCCAGAATTAATGGACATGCTCCACCTCAAGAAATCCAAATCCGTAAGAACTACACGCTCCAGTGACTTAAACCTCAGCACAGAAATAAATAGAACATGCTGGAGGGACAGATTCATATCCCAGAGGCTCTCCTCACTCTGGAACAAAATCCCAATCCATGTCAGACAGAGTCCCTCAATGACCCCTCTTCAAGAAGAATCTTGAAGTTTGGATGGGAGATCGTAAATTTACCCCTGGGATCTCTTCTGTGTCACTGCTAGACAGAGGCACGGTAAACTAACCTTAAATGGGCTATCTTCTGTGACCTTCCATATAGAGGCACAGTCAACTAATCTAAGAAGGGTGGCGAAAGCCAAACACACTCTTGCTAGGCTTGTAAATGCCCTAGGGCAGATAGCCTAGTATCAACCTATGAAAACTGACTTATCTAAGCTAGAAGGATGTTATTATAAAATTGCTAAGTTTGCATCTGACTGCCCATATAGAACACATCATTGTACAGCTTTAAGGATAGTAGACTGGCTTGAGCTTCCCAACATTATTCTTTACAACCAACTCTCTCTAACTCACAAAATTGTAACACAACCAACTAGAACCCCTGCACTACAAATCTAATCCTTCCTTACAGTTCCAGCAAACCACTTCGCTCTAACAACAAGAACTTACTCACCATCTCCAAAGCCAACAACACTGCAGGAGAATCTTTATTTTTCAACTGTATATCTTGTATATGGAACTCCCTTCCTAACTCCATTCTCTCAATCTCATCCACTAACCACTTTAAGCCATCACTTAAAGCTCATCTAAAAAATAAGTGGCTATGTTCCTGTACTAACCCCTCATGAGTGCTCCGATACATCACAGTATACCCAAAACATAGACAACTTCTCCCCCGGTTTTTAATCCTTTGTTCCTACACCTGTCTTAACCTCTTGACATAAGTCATACCTACAAACAGTGCCAGCTATGTTCAAAGTCTAGGTTTTGTTTTCAAGATGTAACACATTTGTATGTTCTTATGATGTATACTACATTTTGTTTACTTTATACTTTTTTGATTATTGTAATGTGTGCATGAAAATGTACTGTTACTCATGGGGCTTTTCTCCCTGGGCCTCTGCTGAAAAAGGACCCGTGTCCAGTCAAACTTTCCCAGTAAACAAATATTAAATAAAAATAAATAAAATGATTATACATTTTAGAACGTGTCATCCCAGGGAAATGAATATTGATAGTAATTTAACGTTGTAAAACCACACAAGAATATTTTATAAAAGTTATAATATATGCATAAAATTTGTATAAAATGTATGTAAGATGTTTAGTTAAGAAAAGTTTGGAGAATATATTTTAATTTTTTGAATGTGTTTTTTGAATGGATTTTAAATGAAGTTTGTATGCTGTATAATGAGAGGCAAATTTATGTTTGGAATAATATTTACATTATAAATTTTAGCATTCATAGTAAATATTTATGAATGTTGGATTAACTTTAGGTAAAACATTTATATTCAATGTGTGGTTTGGGATGCAAGTTCCTTTAAGTCTCTACATCAATTTTAGATGATTAAAGATTGATTAATTGTTTTTAAGTAGCACTTGGTGTATAAATACAGTGATTTTGTGGTGTTTAAACATTCCATTGAAGGCGAAAAGCCAAGTTACCAGAATTAATTGATTAATTTTACTCTATGGTGTTATGATTTATTGGTGCTCATACCATTTTCTGTTTCTAAGTAATTTATTCATTTTGGTGTGTTGACATGAAGGTGCAGAAACAATTGTCCCCCAACTGCCTCCAGAGGTGGACATTCGTGCACCAAGAGTGCTGAAAGGGCCTACCAAAGAAAGATTCTCTGGAGCTCTGATTCGGCGGGCCTCCCCTGCTGTGAGGGCATCGTCTTCCATTACTGTTCCCCCCTGTGCCTCTAGAGGAACTTTCACCCTGTGTGTCTTGAAAAGACCTTTGTAATTTTTTGAACCACATCTTTTCACTACCTCTTTGACCTTTGGGAAAGGGTCTAGTTGGTGTGGAAAAACGTACTCCAATGGCAGACAAGGTCTTGCCTTCCTGTTTACACCTGGTGAGCGTTTCTTTTACGTTAGGCACAAAAAGAGAGGAGCCATTAAAGGTGTATTAATGAAGGAAGACTCGAAGGGCTCTGCAAAATCACAAAGGCGAATCCAGGCCTGCCTCCTAAGAGGGAGATGCCTGAACCCACTGCCCTGCTTGTTTCATCTGCTGCATATGAAATGAGTCTCATGGAGGAGTTTACAACTGAACTGAGGGGCGGCGAGCTGAGTGGTTATTTTGTCTGCCACCACATCAGCTACAGCTCCTTGGAGGGAGTCAGTCAGTCCTTTCAACAAGTCCCTCTGTAACCTAGTAAAATGAGCCAAGCAGTTCAGTGACCATAAGGCAAAGGTTGCTGGAGCTTCCCACACCTATCCATGGTCCTAGAATCCTTATTCTGGGGATGGACAGAGGAACTGGTCTCAGATGGTTCCTTTTTAGTGGCAGCAGCCACGGCCATGGCATCAACTGCTACAACTTTAGTAAGGAAAGGCTTGTCTGTAGGGGCAGTGATATATTTATATGGCCTCCTAGGAGTCGGGTCTATGGAGGCTGAGGTCTCCCAAGCCTTCCGAGAGATTAAATCAATAAGCTCATCGGAAGGAGGGGTCACCCAAGAGGTGGAAAGGTGAGACCCGAAAGCCTTCAGATATACTGACTCCTCAGCTTAAGGGGTTGTGGACTGCCAGTCACCTCTCTGTTACAACATTTCCAAGATGTCTCTAAAGGAGACATCTTCAGGAGGTGACCATGGGGGCCCTTTTGCATCATCGAGGTCAGTATCAGATGTAACAGACTCCTCTGGGGAGTCAAGATGTTTCCTCTTACAAGTCTTCTTCCAAGGGAATTCCTCAGTGGGGTAATCTGGGGAAGTTTCAGAAGGGGGGGTGGTCCCTTGCTGGACATCCTGAGGCGTGGGATCTCTGCGGTCCTGTGGAAGATGTACATGAGAGAGAAATTCAGCAGCCCAGAACTGGAAGGAAGATCCTGGATAGCCTGTATCTGAGACTGGGATGTAGTCATTACCCTACTCTTAACCTCAATGGCACTCAGTCCCTGATCTGAAGAACACCCTAGATCCAACAAAAAGGTTGTCAGATCTGAGGGAATCTCCGGTGCAGAAGACAGAAGCTCTGAGGCAGAGGTAGGATCTGAACTCACCCACGCCGAAGCCCCCAGAGACAGGATCTGATCCAGTGAGATCCGAACATGCTCTGTGAGTCTGACTTGAAAGTGTCGGCTCCTAAAGGCCTCCCACTCTGAGCAGAAGCACTCAGGGTAGATGTTGAATCAGAGGAACCCATGGGTCTAGGATCCAAGCTGGATACCAGTTGGACATCTGAATCTTCCGGCTCTGAAACCAGGGGATGGATCAGAGGAGCAGCAGGCACCGATGGGGTGGACTTTGTTGGATCAGATGCCTTTAGGCTTGGGTCCAGTAATAATTTGGCCAAGGCCGGTGTCTTCAGAAGCCTCTACACTACCTTATCCACATCATTGTCAGACAAACTCCTAGTAGACCATAGATATGGTAGGAGACCTGGAATTTGTCAAAAAAGGAGATAGGAGCTGAGAAGGTATCAGCTCCAATGATGGAGAATGGCTCCGATATCTAAATTCAGTAGGAGCCAAACAGGTCGGAGCCGAAGGCTCAAGTTGCTTCGAAGGCCTCTCGGATCCGATAGCAACTGGCTGCTCTGAAGAATCTGTAGGAACAGACAGCTTACAAACTTTTTGTTTCAGCTCCAAAGATGACTTTGGAGTTGAAGGTTGTTTTTTGTGACTTGCCAAATTTAGATGAAACTGCAGACTCTGGAGAAATAGCTTCAGAAAAGGGAGTTTTAAGCAACCCTTTTAATATGAGCTTATTTTTATGCTCCATAACAACCCTTTGATTAAATCCATAACAAATTCAGCATGATTCTTGTATATGTAAAGCCCCAAGCAATACACACAAAATGTGTTATCACTTAGGGATATCTTCTAACCACACTGTTCACATTTCTTAAACCCCAGGGTTTTCCTTCGTGTTTTTGAGACAAAATTCAAAAAGTTTAACTAGCTGCAGAAAATAAGCAAAGCATGCAAATTAAGGGAAAAATCATATACACATACACAAATGCACATGAAAGAAGTTGAAGAAAAAATTTTTTTTTTTTTTTTTTTTTAAACTAAGGAAAAGAACATTCTCTAATTTAAAGATGTTGAAAAGGATAGATGGAGAGAACAACAAACAAACGTCCTCTACCTTAAACGGACGTGAGGAGGGGAAGTATGAAAGGGGAACAACACTCACACTCGGAAGATCATCTTTCTAAAATGGACATAAAAAGGGGTAAGGAATTTGTTAAATTAAATTCTAGAGAAAAATTTAAGTGAGAAAACAGTAAAAGTATATAATAAATTGTCACTTAGCCTACAGCTTCCTGAGAGGGCCACGTCTTTTTCTGAGCAGCAAAAGAGATCTGAGGGAGTTAGGGAACTGCATTATGGGTAAGGTAGAATGCCCACGAGCTTTGCTGAAGGCCTCAAGGTTTTGTAAAAGGCTGAGACAGATCCAATGGATCGGATCTGATCCACAAGTGAGAATAAAGGCAGGACTGACCATCACATCACTGGTTTATAATCCTGTCCCACCATCGCATTTTATTTTATCTGCTGGTGAAGAATTAGGTCTCTGATTCTAGTGCTGATGAAGCCACTACACTTGTAGAGATAAAGGAGGCCAAAGACAACCGGGAAGCTAATGGCATGGTAAATGAGACAGAGATCTCCCCACAAAAGTCTAGAAGCTGAATAAAGGGATACAGCTTCAACCTTCTCTTGATAGCTCAGAGACTTCAAGACCATGATGTGTTTAGGTAGGAACCTTTGAACATATCAAACAATTAGAAAATCCCCAATATGATACATCCCAAAGGGGGCACTGCACTCAATAACTGGTCTGAACAATGCCAAGTAGAAGGGAGTGATTACCTCTTTAGACCTTAATGACATCCCTTTGGCAAGTGATTTTTTGATAACTATCATCACTTGACTGTCAAAAAGGAGGGAATAATCAACACTGGATCCTAGATCCCTGACTGCATTTTCATTTTGTAGCGGTATGTTGTCTAAGTATATGGGGGGATGTCTAACAAATGTGATCACACTACACTAGTTTGAGGCCCCTTTTTAGTACATCAAAAGTTTATTAGGGAAAGGCCTTTCTGGAGGGCTTGGGTATTAGACAGTGAATTAACAACTGCCTGGTTCACAGTCATCTGCAAATTTTGTTAGCCAGAGGTTTTGGCTCTCTGCTTGGAGAGATGAGAAGTAAAGGCCAAAAAGGAGAGGTCGCAGCACAGTGCCTTGAGGGACACATCTTTCATACTTTGTGAAGAAGAACCTGCAACTCACATTGTGTTTTATGTTTCCGCTAGTTTGTTATCCAACTTAACAAACATAAGTTGATTTGTAAAACATTTAAGCTTTTATATGATGCTAGCATGGGGAGTGCTGTCGAAGGCTTTAGCTGGGTGTACCACATGGCCACCCATCTACAGCCTCCATAACCTTTCTGAAGATGGTTATCATAGGTTCATAGGTTCATACTAGGCTATCTGCCCGAGGGCATTTACAAGCATAGCCCATCGTTTTGTGGCTTACGCCACCCCTTTAGTATGGGGAACTATACCCATTATTTTGCTGTGCCTCTGTCGAGCAGTGACACTGAGGTAATCCCTGGGGTATATCTGCGATCTCCCATCCATTGGTCAAGATTTCTCTTGAACAAGGCCAGCGAGGTGCTCTGCCTCACATGTACCGGGATTTTGTTCCACAGCATAGGGAGTCTTTGGGTGATGAATCTATCCCTCCAGCACGTCCTATTAATAGCTGTGTCGAGGTTTAAGTCTCCGCCTTGTGGCTCTGATGGATCTAGATTTTTTGAGGTGAAGCATATTCATCAAATCTGGGTTTGACATGGCCTTGTATGTTAGGCAAAGGTCACCTCTGAGCAAGCTGCGACTGAATAGAGCTGGAGTTCTTTCAGTCGGGCAGCATAAGACAGATTTTTGAGACCCTTTATCCTTTTGGTGAGGAACTTCTGTGGCCTCTCCAGCTGCTGCAAGTGTCGGGTCAGATACATTCCGAATGGGGCATTGTACTCAATCATTGGTCTGATGAGTGATGAGTAAAGGGAGACTATGACCTCCCTTGATCTAGATGAGAATCCCTTCATGATAAGGTGGGCAATGTAGAAGGTCTTCCTAACTACTTTAGCTACATGGGTGTCGAATGACAGACTACTACTATCAGATTAAGTGGACAGGATCTAACATTCACAAAGCCAAAATATTGGGGATCATATCTAATAACACTGCAGTGTTTATGAGATCAGTTACACTATGTCACATGTCTTTGCATATGAGGCTTGTAAGTCTGTCAGATTTGTAATTACTTGAGTCAGCTGTGATGCCACCCTTACGGACAGGCATCACCACTGTGGTGCATCACTCAGAGATGAAAATAGTAGCTAAACTTGTCAGTTTAAGGAGTGGGTCTATAATGGCATAGTTAAAGCTTTTAATTAAGCAATCAGGTGTACACTCAGGTCCCATGGAGGAAGTATTTTTGTTCTTGGTTAGCACTTTCTTTATAGATACTTCAGGGCACAAGGGACTCTGGTATTTCAGGGCTTTGGACAAAAGTCTAGGGATGAAGATGGCACTGAATTTGTTTGCAAGGACATTGACAACGTTTACTGGCTCAGAATAGGAGCCATCAATTTGATGAAGTTCAGATCAATGCATTTTTTTTTTTACTTGTCTAACATAGCTAAAAAGGTTTTATACTTACACTTCGCTTCAGAGAGCATCCTAAGTTTATAGGGTCCTTTAGTGGATATGATGGCTCTTTCGCTTTTTTGCAACTCTCTTGATATTTTCCTTGGGAACATGGTTTTAATTTAAGGAGTTTAATTTATTAGACAGTTTATTAATAGAAGTGGCCCACAAGGGTGGTTTATTTTTGAATTTTTCATAATAATCATTTCTGGTTGTGATTGCTGGCTCTACACATTTTCCTAAATGGGTGCAGAATTTCTTAGTGAAACGTTGTTGCATTGACGTCAGGTATGGTGCAGTCATAACTGAATTTTTATATTTAACAACACAGCAGGTTGGCACATTCATAGTCCTCAAATCCTGTGGGGTTCCAATAGAAGCTTTCGAGAGTTTAAAGGAGAAGGTCACAAGTTTGTTCTCAGACTTCACTGGGGAAAGAGATAAATGAGGAGTAGAGCAAACTATCATATTTGTAAGAATCAGGTTAGGAATGCTGTGTCCTTTACTAGGCTTGTTTACTAAACTGCCAAACACGTTTTTTTTTTAATGAAGTATGAGAATTTTGGGCATATCCTACATTGGAGGTACAGATGTCCCAGCTTACCAAAGAGTACTTAAAGTCACCCAAAATAGAATATTTTTAATAGAATACTTAAATAGGGAGATCAGCTGTTTTCCAAATGCAAGAGTGCCTCAAGATCAGGCAAATTACTGTTTTGATTTCTAACAATGAGAAGAGACAGCTGAAATGTAATCCAATTTCTGGGCAATATATTAATTATGCTGGAATATCCATCAGCTGGACTTTGTATAAAAAGGGCACTAGCGGGTAGAAAAGGCTTTGGCTAGTAAATGGAGCCCTTTGCATAAGAAGTTCATGCCATCCTTGGTGAAGCAATCTGGATTATCAAGCATACTGTCTCATGTTCACATATGCTGGATCCCCTTGGAATGACAGCAGTTAATTAAGCAGGTATCATTCAAAGTAAAGGAAGGATTTCAACTTAGACCAGTGTCTTACCTGCATTTGTAACAAACATGTAAAGTTCAGAAATGTATCTCTGCATACCCCCTCAGGGTTTTATATCTTAGTCATATTTGTCAGTAATAAGGGCCCGTATAATGCCAGAAATCCTAGTACCTAAAAGACAACTCACTGTAACTCTCTTGTTTGTCCAGCCTTGCGAATGATGAATCAGTGTGCCTGATAAGAGAGTCACCTGTTGATGTTATAGTTCAGAGTGGTAGATCTGGAGTGCTTTTTGCTGAGGCTTACTCTTTATGGCAGATATACACTGGGTGGGGGAATGGCCCGATTTTTGCAGACATTTAATATTCTTATAGAAAATTTTTAGAGTGGTTTCTTTACAGCCTCAGCATAAGACACTTTGGTGTGATTAGTGAAGGACTGCGGGAGTACAGGAAGCTCAAAAGGTAAGTTTCTGGGTGACAGGAAATTATTACTGCTGAGAGTAAGTTCATTATCTTTGAGCATAAGCCAGTTCACACACTGTCTTAGGACATCTACTATCAAAAGGCTGTTAAAAACTAGCAGGCTGAACTTCAGTCTTATTCAGTGCTTGTTTAAAAAAACGTAACTAGTAAGGTAAATGCAGCAGGGTAGAATACACAAAGCATACAAAATGTTTTCCAATTAATGGTACTCTAGCTCCAAATATTACATATTTACAAGTCTGATGGAGAAAAATGGTTAATGCTTCCAGGTAATGGACTATCCATTTAGCAGATAGGAAGATATGCAAAGGCCAACAAACTTTAGCAGTCTATAGGGAAGAACTTCTAGTCTGATCTTCTGCTCACTAGTATTAGCAGATGAGATAAGACTGGCAGGAGCTACTAAAGACAATTTGTAGTAAAGGCAGGTAAAAAGTCAGATATAAAAACAGCAGCATGAGTTGGTTGGGTGAACACTTTGCATTCATAATCTACTGAATACAAAGGGAAGGTAAAAGTATTTCTATAGCTGAAAGGGGAATGACTTCATAATATGATACTTTTGTGTTTAATGACAACAGCGAATGAAACAGCAGAGGGAAGGAGTTTTACTGTTAAATGAACATAAGAATCAGACAATGAGAGACATTAGGTTTAAAAATGTAAGAACAAGGGTGTGAAGGTAGGACATTTTTCAGCCATTTATCTCTACTGCTAAATAGTAAGGACAAAAGCTCTTTGGTCTCAGCCAATGGCATTTACATTTCAACCCTACCACCCATCTGGAAATCATTACAACTCATGCAACTTAACCTGACTCCCAAATTCTGTCTCAGAAAAAGACAAGGAGTTAATTCCAAATGTCAGTTCACTTCAAAAGGCAAAATCAGTGCAGCTGTTTACTGGAACTACTGAACATATGCCTAAAGAGCATTAAAATACTATACCAAGATGTTGTAGGATCATAAAACAAAAACATTTACTAACTTAATCTTCGCCTACTTAGTTGTTTTAAAGTCATTCTCATTGCTAAAACAGAAAACAAAGATAGAAAGAAAACAGCAACTTAGACAAGAAATGACTTTTTCAAACACGTAGCTTTGTTATTGACTAGCCTAGGACTGAAAAACAAAAGCAGAGGGCTTCAATTAAAAGATCTTGGGACTAGGACAATACCAGTTGCAATTTAACCCTATCCCACCTGGAAGCAATCGCAACTCATGCAACTTCGCCTGATTTGCAATTTCTCTCAGAAAAAGACAACCAAAAATCATTCCAAATGTTAGATCACTTAAAAAGCAAAACAAAAAATTATAGGTTTAAAGAGCTTTACAACCCTTTACACAGACGTCACAGGGTTATAAACAACAAATACAGATTAAAGAGGACTTCCAATACAGTGTTAACTGAGAAGCCCAAAAGGTAATATCAGCACCACTGACAGAGATAAAAATGATAAAGAAACTTTCAAAAAGTTGAACTGCTCCATTCACAGCAGTTCAACAGCACTCGGAATATCCTGAAAGATATTACACTTATGAGCAAATCTAAATCTAAGCAGCAGAGTTCAGACAAAGATGGTATCATCCTGCACCCCATCAGTGTACAGCAGGAATGGAGGACATGGCAAGTTCAGAGAAAGAAAGTACAGTTGTGTACACTTACCGTAAATGTAGATGTTCGAGTGTATTCACTGTTGCAGTCATCATATTTGGGTTATCTGCTTGCAGTAGCCCTCAGTCGGCCTGATTATCAAAGTCTTGAGTCTTGCGTCGGTTGCAGTCTCATCTTCCATGACGTCAGGTCATCAGGAGTATAAAGCATGCAGCCGATGCCATTACATCTGTTTTTCTTGCCCCAGATGTCAGGTGCCCCCCCAATGGGAAGCAATAAAAAAAAAAATATATATATATATATATATATATTTTTTTTTTTTTTTTTTTTTCCGACGAAAGCCGTATAACAGAAGAATAATTAATATGTAATAAAAACTTCTTGAAATCTATCACAATTATCTGTAGAGAAAATAAAACACTAAACAGTACTATAAGCTTTCGCTCGAAGCTCTTTCATCTAATAAGAGCGAAAGCTTATAGTACTGTTTAGAGTCTGCAAGTTTTAATTTCTCTACAGTTAATTGTGATAGATTTCTAGAAGTTTATATATATATATATATATATATATATATATATATATATATATATATATACACACACACACACACACACACACACACACACCAAAAAGCTTTTAAGTATAGTAAAAGAGAATAGAAGTATAGCCAAAAGAAGTCAGAGGGCTGGAGGTAGGGTAACCAGGACTGCAACAGTGAATACACTGAAACATCTACATTTATGGTAAGTGTACACAACTGTATTATGTTCTTTGTGTCTCACTGTTGCAGTCATCACATTTGAGTAGATTCCCAAAGATAAGGATGGGAGGAGGAATTTAGATAGCATTAGGACCAGCTATAAGGCCCTGCAAGACTGCAGTGGCAAAGCCAGCTCTGGATTTAGAGAAAATTGGCAAATGGTAATGCTTGGTGAAAGTATGTACAGAACTCTAGGTAGCAACTTCTAGGATGTCTCTGGTAGGGACACCTCTGAGAAAGGCTGTAGAGGTAGATGCAGCCCTGGTTGAATGGGGTCTAATCCCCTGTGGGATAGATTTTCCATGGTGCTTACAGCAGAAATGAATGCAATGGCCTATCCATTCAGAAATGGTTTGCTTTGAAATAGCCTTCCCATCTGCCCCTGGAGAAAATGCCACCACCAGCAGTTGTTCAGATTTCCTTTGAGGTTTAGTCCTGTCCAAGTAAAATCTAAGTTGTCTGTGCACATCTAAAGAGTGCAGTATCCGTTCCCCTTTGTTCTGTTGATTAGAAAAGAAGGTTGGCAAATGAATGGACTGATTAAGTACCACAATGGATACCACCTTGGGCATGAAAGAGGGACTGGTCCTGAGGGACACCCTGTCTGCATGAAAGATGATGAAAGGCTCCACTGCCATAAGGGCCTGTAATTCAAACACCCTTCTTGCTGAAGTGATTGCTAAAAGGAAAGCTATTTTCCAAGAAAGGAATTTTAACTCTACAACTGCAGCTGGCTCAAAAGGAGGAAGAGTGAGTTTTTCCAATACAAAGTTAAGGTCCCAGGCTGGAGTTTGGGCTCCCCTGGGTGGTCTTAGGTTTTTGGCCCCTCTGAGGAACTGCTTGAGCAGTGGGTGAGAAAAGAGGGGTGGTTCCGAGTTGTAATGAGCTAAAATGGCTGTGGCGCGAATTTTGATGGAGGAAAAGGAAAGGCCCTTGTGAAGCATCAGGTTCAGTATTGAAGAATCTGAGGTAAATTGGGCGCTGCTGTTGCCATCCCTCGAGTTTGGTTCCAGGCACAGAATCTTTTCCATTTTTCAGCACAAGATTTTCTAGTACTAGGCCTCCTTGCATCCAAAATGACATCCAACACTTGTTTACTGAGGGATAGTAATGGAGAGATTAGGTAATTAGCCAGGCTGCCAGGTTCAGGGTTTGAAGGTGGGGGTGCAGAATCTGGCTCTCTTGCTGTGACAGCAGGGAAGGGTTCTGAGGCAGGTGCCATGGGGCTAGCTGCGCAAGAGGAGGTACCAGTGTTGGCGTGGCCAGTCTGATGCAATCAGTATTATCCTTGGTTTGTCCTGTTTGATCTTTAGTAGTACTTTGGAGAGGAGAGGCAGAGGAGGAAAGGCATAAACTGATAGATTTTTCCAGCTGAAGGACAGAGCATCCACTTTCCAAGCTTCTTTGTGGGGAGTCCTTGTGCAGAATTTGTCCAATTGGTAGTTCTGGGGGGAGTCAGACAGGTCTATATCTGGGCTCCCAACATGTTGAAAGTCTTTGGTTCCAGTTTCCACTCGTGTGGGTCCATGAGATTTCTGCTTAGTTCATCTGCCAGTGCATTTAGTTTCACTAGCAGGAATTGAGCCTGTAAATGCACGTGGTAGCTCAAGGCTGTGTTCCACAGAGCCATGGCTCGTCTGCAGGGGGGGGGGTAAGAATGGGGACCCCCCTGCTTGTTTATGTACCACATAACAGTGGTGTTGTCCGTCTTTACCATTAATTGTCCTGGAAGAATGTGGTCCTTGAAGGCTGTCAGAGCATTCTGTACAGCTAACACTTCTTTTTGATTGATATGCAGGTGCATTTGACTTGAGCTCCATTTGCCCTGAATGCACTTCCCTGCCAAGTGAGCCCCCAAGCATAGTCTGATGTCTGCTAGGGTTTGGGTGGCAGGGGGTAGAGTGAATGGTAGTCCCTTGTTTTGGTGGCAGGCCTCTGCCCACCAAAAGAAATCTAACCGTAGGCAAAGTATGATAGGAATCATTGCTTCTAGGTCCTGCGAATGTTGACACCACAGGCTTTTTAAATACCATTGTAGTTTCCTCATATGCAGTCTTGCATATGGAATTAGTAGGATACACGAGGCCATAAACCCAAGGCTTGCAGTATTTGCCTTGCAGATAGCAGGGTTTTTGTGGCCACTAGTTTGAAGTAAGTTGTCAAATGAATTTGTTTCTCTGGCGTGAGGAAAGCCATCTGGGAAGTTGTGTTAAAGCTTGCTCCCAGGAATATAATTTGTCGACAGGGTACCAGATGCGATTTCTTTTTGTTTATGGTGTACCCCAGACAAGTTAACAACTTTTGTACAAATGCCAGATGATTCAGAAGTATGTCCTGGCTTTCTGCCTGAATTGGACAATCGTCCAGGTATGGGTATATTTGAATATTTATTTGCCTTACAAAATGCAATGACTGGAGCTAGGCACTTTGTGAATACCCTGGGTGCAGTAGAGAAGCCAAAGGGCAGTGCAGAGAACTGATAGTGCATGCAGCCTGCTTTGAAGCGTAGGTATTTTCTGCAAGATTCCCTGATTAGGATGTGCAGGTAGGCTTCCTTTAAATCCAGTGTTGCCAACCAGGCATCTTTGCCTATCATGGGAAGCAACTGGTGAAGAGTTAGCATCTTGAATTTTGGAATCACCAAAAAGGCGTTTAGGATAGAAAGATCCAGGATAGGATGCCATGAGTTGTCTTTTCTGGGTACCAGGAAAAGTCTTGAGAAGAAACCTTGTCCCTTTTCCTCTTCTGCTACAGTCTGAATAGCCTTTAATCTTGCTTTTGAGCCTCTGCCCACTGATTTGGGGTTGGTAACGTGTGGAAGTGAAATCTGTATACGTGGGAAACTGTTTTTACAACCCATTTGTCCTGGGTAATGAGTTCCCAGTTTTTTGCTTGCAGAGCAATCTTTCCCCCTAAAGGAGCAGTCAGTTGAGAAGTGCTTGGAAGTTTTAAGTCATTGAGATAGCTTACCATTGGGGAGGGGGGGTCTTACTACTCCCTGATTTGGAAGTGGGAGCCCCCCCCCCACTGCTTAGTCCTGTGCGTACCCTAGAACTGAAGCCTGGGTGTTCTGCTGGTTCTGGGTTTGAACTGAGAAGGCCTGGAGGAGGCAGGAAAGGACCAATTTTTTGACGGCCAATGCCTACTAAATCTTGAAGGCTGCACTTGTAAGAAATCTTTAACAGTTTGCATAGATTTAGCTTTTTCCTCCATATTTTTAAGAACTACTTCTGCTTTGTTGCCAAACAGGCGGTCCTGATTTAAGGGAGCATCCAACAATTTAGTTTTAACATGATCTGGCAAAGATTGCTCCTTAAGCCAAGTATGCCTTCTAAGTACAGACACAGTGACAGTAGCCCTGCAAGATGCCTATAGTGAATCAAAACCACATTGTAAAGTATGCTTTCCAACATGTTCTGCAGAATGCATTAAATCCTGTAAATCCTTATTTTCAGCACAATCAGGAATCAACATCATATTCTGTTTAAGCAATCCAATAATATGCTGCTGATACTTTAACAAATGAAACTGGCAATTTAAGGCCCTGATGGCCAAGGTTGCAGAGGTGTATACCTTCTTACCCCATCTATCCAGGGCCCTGGAATCTCTACCAGAAGGGGTAAGATTTTTATCAGTAGTAGCCTTAATGCCCTTGGGTCCCTGTGAAATGGTCTCAGAATCCACAGTAGGATTTTTAAAAAGGAACTTGTGAGAATCAGTAACCCTGTAATATCTATCAGGTTTTCTGGGAGCAGGAGGTAAAGAGTCAGGGGCCAAGCTAGATTCCGAAAAGGCATCATCAACAATGTCCAGCACAGGAGGGATAACTAAAGGCCTATGTTGGGGCAGGACTAAGAAATCTCTAAGCCTCTTTTTAGAATCAGAGTAATTCTGGCTTTCCCAGTGAAAATGCTCCTTAAGAGTATGCAAGGTTTCACCAAAAGAAAAATCCTCTAGGGGAGAAGCAGAGGGAATAGAGTCCTCTGCATCAGAATCCTCAGGTAGATAAGGGAAATCCGGGTCATCAGAGGACACAGAAATTTCAGAATCCTGGTCAGAAGTACCATAAACAGATTCAGTCCTAGGTCACAGAGGGGGAAGGTTGGCTTCCCCTGATTAAAGTAATAAGGTCTTCAGCCATTCTTATTTGTTTTTAGGCATAGAGGCCTGACCATGTGGTCTGGCTGTCTGTTTCCCAGGCATGGTTCTAGTTTTAGGCCCCGAAGAGGAAGATGGCATTGGTTTAATATGCAAGTCAGTAGGCCTGAATACACCCTCAGAAGCCGGTGGCCTGCACAGCGGCTCTGGACTCATCCAAGGTAGACATCCGCAGATTCCACAGTTGAAGGATCTCGCGGCATACCGAACTTTGAATGGGTCTCAGTAGACGCCTGCGAATCTGAAGTAGCAGGATCAGGGGCTGCGAAAGCGCCTCACTGAGTACTGGCGAATTGGAGACTAGCTTAAGAGAAGGGTTGTCGATAGCTTTGGACCTAGGCGGCCTGTCTCTGTCTTTATCTTTGCGTGTTTTTGGAATGTTGGTAGTCGGGTGGCTTACCGAAGACATATCTGGATAATTGAACTGAGTACCAAAATATTTAGAAGCAAAAATATACAGACAATGAATAGTTTGTGGTTTAAATAAGGCACAAAACCGACAGCGAGGTACGTCGTGGTCAGGGCCTAGGCAAGGAATACAGTACGAATGAAAATCTTTGAGGTATTTGCTTTCCAAAAGAAATACAATTATTGACTTTTACTGACATCTGTTTAGAGCAAGAAAAGTTTCCCCAAAGGGGTACTTCGCTTTAGTTGAAGACTTCGGTTCTGAAACTCGAGAACGAAAATTTCAAGAGTCTGCTGATCAGCACTTGTGAACTGCTTCTGCTTCGGGCACCGCACGGCAAGAAAGACTGATGTAATGGCATCGGCTGCATGCTTTATAGCCCTGACAACCTGACGTCACGGAAGATGAGACAGCAACCGACGCAGGACCCAAGACATTTATAATCAGGCCGACTGAGGGCTACTGCAAGCAGATAACCCAAATGTGATGACTGCAACAGTGAAACATGAAGAACATCCAATAGTAACTTTAACTATCGGGAAATGCAAAAATTAAATGCCCACATAGACAACTATAGACAACTATATGAAAGACACTGGCAATCAGGTGAAGGAAATTAGTGGTTGTGAGTGAACACTACACTTATCCAGACTAATTTCAGAAAATAAACTCCTGAAGTAGCTGCAGCAGAAGCTTGTTTAAAAAAAGAAGTTATATACTTACCATAACGTTCCATCTGTGTTTTCATTCTTCCTCAACCTGTGGGTTTCTGATCTGAATGTCAGATATGACTTGGCCGCTTTAAAAGCTTAGGATTCAAATCTCTCCATCCCATAATGCCTCATTTTCCCAGATTACCTCAGACTGAGTTTGCTGCTAACATATATGCAGGATATTATACATCAGTTTTAGAAATAATTATACATCCACCATACAGAAAGAAAAAGAGCGTGCACAGTTCAGGGGTTCAAAACAACAACTGCGGTTCTTAACATCTACATCAGGTCTTTCATAACTATGGACAGAGGGAAGGAGGGCGTGGAGGTTGAAGAACAAAAATGGACAACACAGATGGAACGTTAGTTATGTTAGGTACATAACTTCTTTACCTGATGTTGTTCATAGGTTAGTACTAAGCTAACTGCCCTTGTGAGCCATTTTAAGCCTAGCCAATTATCCCTTGTGAGACTCAAACTCTGCACCTTGTGTTTGTGGCAAACACCTTAACCATTAGGCTACCCTCCCCCATTCGTTCCTCTACCTGTGTTAATGTTACCTGGCTAATTGACTGATGTGGTTTTCTGTAGCAACTTTAGGAAAAAAACGGATCGACTGGCCAGCAAGGATACTCTGAAAAATTAAATAAGGAGGTTTAGAAGAGAGAGCTTGCAGTTCAGACACTCTTTTTGCTGAAGTTGTTGTTAAAAAAAAAAAAAAAAAAAAAAAAACTGTTGTCAAGGAAATACACTTTAAATCTACCTTAGCTGCAGGTTCAAAAGGGGGAAGAACTAATGCCTGTAAAATCAAAGTTAGGTCTCACGGAGGAGTTGGATCTGATTGGGGGATGAAGCAAAAAGGTACCTCAGAAAAGCCTTGCATAGGTTTGACGAAGCTAAAGAGGAAGAGTTCTCTCCACTGAAAATTTGAAATAGCTGTCATTTTAACATTTACAGTGGAATAGCTGGCTCCGGTTTTGAAAAGGAAAGCCAAGAAAACCTATACTACTGGAATAGGAGCCATAAAAGTATCTATTAGCTTCTGTTGAGTCCAGCTGGAGAATCCTTTCCACTTACTCTTGTAGATTGTTTTGGTAAATGTTTTGTGGTAGGAAATCAGAATCTTCTGGATTGGGGATAAAAGCCTGGAATGTCTAGCCATAAATGGAATTGGAGAAACCATGCAGTTAAGTTTCAGGCTTGACGATCCGGGTGAATCTGCCCTGAGGAATGGGACGGTAGAGCTGGAAGTGGTTCCACTGTCCAGGAAAGGCAAATCAGGTGAGACCAAAGGAAGGTGAACCAGACTTGACAAAGCCAAAAGGGAGCAATGAGAATTACTTTGCTCTTCAACCGGTGTGCTTTCTTAAGAAATTTGGGAATCAGGGGTAAAGGAAGAAATGCATAAATTACACCGGGGGCCGAAGCATAGGTTCATAGGTTGGTACTAGGCTATCAGCCCTAGGGCCTATACAAGGATATACGTATACTATATACATATATATAGGAAGCAGGACGATACAATGACTTTGAATATTAGTTCAGATGATAAAGAAACTATGTATTTTGTCACTAAGTATAGTTGTTTTACTGGTGAATTTACTAAAATAGTACTTCAATTTTGGAATTATTTATGTTCTTTGAATAATGTCAAAACCTGGTTAAAATGCTGATCTAAAATTTTCATATTGTAGGGGTAGAAGTATCAAAGACATGTTAATAAAAAGTAAATTTAACTTTCCAAGTGACGCTGTACATCATCATCTTATAAGTAGGGGCACACACAGGTGTGGTAAATGCAAAGCCTGTAAGTTCGTGGTTCCCTCTTTTGAATATATCAACGGTATTGCTTTTCAAGTTAAACATTCTTTCAATTGTTGTACAGAAAGGGTTATCTATGCCCTAAGTTGTCCTTGTAAGAAGTTTTATATCGGAGAGCCCAAGAGAGCCTTTAAAATAAGGCTCTTGAAACATGTCAGGGATATTGCCAACAAAAAAGAAGAAAGTCCTGTAGCAAGGCATTTTCTACAGTGTCATAATAGTAATTTTAATTGTTTATATGCAACTATTTTGGAACAAATACCAGATTATAAGTATAATTGTTCAAATATAAAACGTTTGTTGCAACAAAAAGAAGCTGTTTTTATTTTAAAGTTTAATACTTTATTTCCTGAAGGTCTTAATGAAGATTTTAATTGGAGAATGCTTGTAAATTGAATTATGGTGTTTTTTACCATTAATTGTATAATTGTTTCAATCATTGAATCTTTGTGGTGTGTATATATATGTGAACAGCATTTTAGTCATTTGTACTCCTTGAAGGCTTAGGCCGAGACGTCAGAGAGAGAAAAAAAAATTTCTGCAATAAATTGTTCTTTGGTGGATCCTTTTTCGTTGTTTCTTTCTAGGGCCTATACAAGCCTAGCCATAACAATTCCCTGGCTATTTCTTCCCACATTATTTACTTTCCTTGGACTAAAACATTGCTTTGTGATGGCTCCTTGGGGGGGGGGGGGCAAAGAACCTGCTGCATTTGATGTTGGGGGGGTGCAAAGAGGTCACAGCAAGGCTGACCCCATTTGAGGAAGATCACGTTTGTCACTGACTGATTTAGAGACCACTCATGAGGCATCAGTAAAACTCTGCTGAGCCTGTCTGCTAGAAGGTTGTACTCCCCCGGAATATGCACTGCAGTTAAAAAGTGGTTGGTAGATATCGCCCACTGCCACACGCTCACTGCTCCTCGACACAAAGGGTAAGATCTGGTTTCTGCTTGCTTGTTGATGTACCACACTATGGACATATTGTCCGTTTGACCTGCAATAGTCTCTATAGGAAGAAAGTATGTAGTGCTTGCAATGCTAGAAGGACCGCTCTCATCTCTACGACATTGATATGCAAGTTGGTCTCTTGAGAAGTCCACATGCCTAGGAGAGGCCATCCCAAAAAATGCCCCACCCCCAGCCCACCTGGGAGGCGTCTGTGGTCAGCATGGTGTTTGGTGGGGGAAGAACAAATGGGCAGGTTGACTTCTGAGGAATGAAGCCACCAAAGGAGAGACTCTTTGCATACACATGACAGCTTGATCAGTTGGTTCAGTAGGTGATGGTGTAAAGAGCACTGGACTGAGAACATCCACTGTAGGATTTTCAAATGCAAGTGTGCTGTAGGCAGTAGAGTTATCGTGGCAGCCACTGAGCCTAATGCCCTGAGCACTGATTTTGCTAGAGGGTCTGGAACTGCTAGGATCTGCGAGATATGCAGCCTCAGGGTCAAAACTCTGTCTGGAGGTAGGTAGGCCATAGTTTTGGTTGTGTCCAGTGTGCTCCAATAAAGTCTATCAGTTGAACAGGTAGTTAACTGTGACTTCTGCAAGTTTACGGTCATGCCAAGAGTGAGAGCTAATTGCAACAGGTAGTCCCTGGCTTGGATGAGTATATGCCTGGTCAAAGCAGTTAGGAGCCAGTCGTCCAGATAAGGAAACATTTGGAATCCCTGCAGTATGAGATGAGCTGCAACTACCACCATGCATTTGCACCCTGGGGGCTGTGGTGCGACCAAATAGGAGCACTCAGAATTGGTAAAGGCTGGCTTCCACCCTGAAGTGAAGATACCATCTGGACTGCCTATCCATTTTGATATGGTAGTATGCATTCTTCTGGTCTGTCGAGCAGAACTACTTCATTACGTGACGTTAACACAACGTCAAAAGTAAAATCATTGAGACCATAATGTCTAAATCTGAAAACAGTGAAAAGTGTTAGCAAGTGTTAACAGGTTACAGTTCTGGTCCTGTGGAATGTAAATGTGGTACTATCACTTTAAGAAGTTATGCAGTGTTCTAAACAAATGTAGTGGAGGTAATGTTTAACTCTGAAAGCTAATTTTTGGATTTTTTGGTGAAAGTTTGTAAGAAATGGGTAACAAAGTTTTTATTTTTGGTATAGATTTATGGTGGAAGTGGTAGTCAAAGTGGCAGGACAAGTGACTAAGAGGGTAGTGTGTTTGTTGGACGTGTGTAGGTATTTTGACTTGGAACAGGTGTATGTGTGAAACTTATGGAGATCACGGTACAGCAGGGACCGGGAAATTTACCTAGTCTCTTGTAGGGGGTGTGGGGGGGCAGAGCCCCTGTTCAAAAATATAGAAAAGGCTTGATCTGAAGTTTGTAAGCATGGATGTAATGTCTTAGGTGATAGAAGCGAGTAGTGCTGCAAAAAGTAGTTTGAAATATTGTTTTCGATGTTATGTGCTTGCGATGTACAGACTGTCGATGTTATGGATTTTCGACTTTTTGTTATTTAGTTATTATGGTCTCGATATATTGTAGTCTGACTTTGTGGTTACTCAATTTAATGAAGTAGATGCCTATCAATCATATCCAGTCATCCATCTACAGAAAAGTAGGATTGATCGGATCATGACCATCTTGAATTTCAAGTTCTTCACTGATTCGTTCAGAGATGTTAGATCCAAAACTGGCCTTAGGTCCAGTGTCTTCCTTGGTACTAAACAGAACCTTGAGTAGATGCCCGATACAACTTGGTCAGGAGGGACCTCCTGGATGACTCTTTTTGAGCAGCTTTTTAATTTTTATGCTGCCTCCCTCTGATTGGGTGCACATTGGGGAAGTCTTTAGTTTGAGTAGATTTAAACAGGGAATGCAGTATTCTCTGCATATGATCTTTAGTACCCATTGGTAACTTGTGATAGCTATCCAGGCTTCTGGGTGCAAGGATAAGCACCCCCCCCCCGACTGCCTCCAGAGAATGGCAGTCGGGCAACCTTCCAGGGGTGTTGAAAGGGTCTGTCTGAAAAGGAATCTAGAGATCCTCGATTTTGCAGACCCCCCCTCTACCTCTGGGGCAGCATCTACCATTATAACTGTTCCCCCCCCTCTGACCCTGGGGGGAGGGGGGGGAATCTTTCTGAGATTCCTGAAAAGGACCTTGAAACTTCTTGAAAAAGAAGTTATGTCTTATCATAATATTCCATCTGAGTTGTCCATCTTCATCTGTCAACCTGTGGGTTTGGTTCAGATCCTTCGGAACAGACTCAGCCATTTCTATAGCTCATGGACTCCAAAAACTCTCGAGTTCATCCCTCACCCATAATGCCTAGGGTAGATTACCTCAGATCGAGTCTGCTGGTGAGAGAATGAAAGATGTAAAAATAATGAGAGAGACCATATCTGGATTAGAAGTATACTCCAAAAGGAAACTCTTGGGTAAACGCCCATCCTTCCAGGAAATCTGGTATGGGGAAGAAGGGGAGGAGTTGATAACAGATGTAGATGGACAACTCAAATGGAACGTTATGGTAAGACATAGCTTCTTTATCTGAAGTTGTCAATCTTCATCCTGTCATCAACTGTGGGATAGAGTCACCAGCTACTTAGAACCCTGCGTGGACTCAAGGAAGAATATTCCAGAGCACCATCAAGCCAAATTATGCTCTACCCCTAAAGATCAGATCTAATTTGTAATGAGTAATAAAGGTATGGGAAAACACCCAAGTTACACCTGTACAGATGTCATCCATCTAAGTACTACATTGGAATACAGCAGAAGCAGCTACCACTCTAGTTGAACGTGCGTTTGGTGGTACAGGTAAAGAAATTAGAAGTTATGTACCTACCATAACGTTCCATGTTAGTTGTCTTCTTCTCGCCTTCTTTCTTGCTGGATGGGTTCGGAGCCGATCCTCGGCTCCGACTCGACCACTCTAAAAGCTCGAGAGCTAGTTCCACCGGCTCGAGGCTCCCCTATATCCCACAATGCTAGGCGGTAACTCCTCAGATCTCGTTTGAAAGCTAAGCCCAGCAAGTAAATTCCATAAAAGGAAAAAAAGAAAAACTCCTCTAGGTCTGTCCTGGCTAGGGGGAAGGAGGGTGGGAGGCAAGAAAGAAGGCGAGAAAAAAACAACTAACATAGAACATTATGGTAGGTACATAACTTCTAAATGTTAAGTTGTCTATCTCGCCTTCATTCTTGCTGGATGGGACCGCGTCCCTAGCACCTTGTCCTGGGTGGCCTATCGGAACAGACTCTTGAGTACAGTGGAACCAAAGTTGGCTCGGTCTCTAGAGGCCAAGTCCAACTTATAATGAGAAATGAAGGTATGGGGAGAAGCCCAAGTAGCTGCAGAACAAATCGAATCAATAGGCAGCTTATCGTGGAAAGCTATAGAAGTAGCTAAAGCTCTAGTTGAATGAGCCCTGGGTTTGGACGGCAACTGTTGATGTCTGATCTCATACACAAGGGTAATCAACGAAGTAAGCCATCTAGAGAGAGAGATACCTTAGAAACTGGAAGGCCCATTCTACCTTCTGCATAAGAAACAAACAGTTGATCAGACTTCCTGAATTGTTTGGTCTTGTCTAAATAGTACCTAAGTTGGCAATGAACATCTAAACAGTGTAACTTTTGTTCTGACCTATTAGAATAATTAGGGAAGAAGACAGGAAGCTCAATGGTTTGATTCAAATTTGCCAGTGAAGCTACCTTGGGCAAAAAAGATGGGTTAGTATGTAAGGACACCCTATCCTTATGAAACACCAGATAAGGGGGTCGACTACACAGAGCATGGAGTTCAGAGACTCTTCTAGCTGAAGTGATAGCTACTAAAAAGAGTGTTTTCCAAGATAGTAACTTTACTGAACATGAAGCCGCAGGTTCAAAGGGGGGAAGAATTAAGGATGCCAGAACCAAGTTGAGATCCCATTGAGGAGGAGGATCCCTGATTGGTGGTTTGAGGAGAAAAACTCCCTTTAAAAAGGCTTTGCAGAGTTTGAGACACATAATGGAGGACTCTGAGACTCCAACATAAAAGTTCGATATTGCTGCCAATTGAACTCTGATGGTAGACGGAGACGAACCTGAGTGGAAAAGTTCGGCTAGAAAGTCTAGAACTGATTGAATGGAAGCAGTGAAAGGATCTATATTCTTTGACTGCGCCCAATAGGAAAAACGTTTCCACTTGTTATGATAAATCTTCCGAGTGGAAGATTTATGAGAGGCTATCAAAATATCTCTAACTGAGCGAGATATCAGAGGAAGCCTGGCTAGAGTTGGAATTGGAGGAACCACGCTGTGAGGTTCAGAGAAGGAACGGAGTGGTGCAACTGACCTGACTGATGGGTCAAGAGGTCCAGAACTGGGTCCAGATGTCAAGGTTGCTGCAACAGATAACGGTGGAGAAATGGGAACCAAACCTGTCGAGGCCAGTAAGGGGCAATAAGGATCATGGAAGCTTTCTGAGCGATGGCTTTCTGTATTAGCTGAGATATCAGTGGGAAGGGAGGAAAAGCATACAGAAGTCCCCGGGGCCAATCGTGTACTAGAGCGTCTCTGCTGGTGTGGCCTGGTTGGGGAAAGAGGGTGAAAAAAACGTCGCACTTGCTGTTTTGGGGAGTAGCGAAAAGGTCGCAGCAAGGCCGGCCCCACTTTCGAAAAACTTTCTCCAACACTGAATTCTTCAGAGACCACTCGTGAGGCATGAGAATAGCTCTGCTCAATTTGTCTGCAATCACATTGGACTTCCCGGGAATGTGCGTTGCTAACAGAAACCGCTGAGAAGAAATCGCCCATTGCCACAGTCTGAGTGCCTCTCGACATAGAGGGTAAGATCTGGTTCTGCCTTGTTTGTTGATGTACCACACTACAGACATGTTGTCTGTCTGAATTGCTATAGTTCCCTTGGGAAGAGAGTCTTGTAAGGCTTGCAACGTTAGAAGCACTGCTCTCATCTCTAGGACATTTATGTGCAAGTGGCACTCGAAAGGTTGCCACATGCCTTGGACTGTCCTGCCCTGGTAATGCCCCCCCCCACCCGATCAGGGAGGCGTCCGTTGTCACTGTAGCAACCGGAGGGGAAGGAATGAAAGGTCTCCCTAGGTGGAGCTGGGGAGATGTGATCCACCAAGAGAGATGATTCTTGCACGATTGAGTTATCCGAATAGGATGGGACATTGGAAATCGTTGGAAAGACCATTGTGTGAACAGCATCCATTGTAAAATCCTCATATGGTAGCGAGCTAATGGTAGAAGAGGGATGGCCGCCGCCATAATCCCTAAGACTTTCAGGATCAATCTGGCTTTGACTTTGTTGCTCTGCAAGACAAGAGAGACCTGTTTGTGTATGTCTGCTATTCTCTGCTCTGTGAGTCTGGCTGACATGTTGACTGTGTCTAGATTTGCGCCTATAAATGTAATAACACGACAAGGTGACAAGACAGACTTTTCGTAATTTATTGAAATGCCTAGTGCCTGACATGTGTGAAAGGTGTAGTCTCTGGCGAGAAGCAAAAGATGCTTGGTGGGGGCTGTAAGGAGCCTGTCGTCTAAATAAGGAAACACCTGGAATCCTTGTCGTCTCAGATGAGAGGCTACCACTGCCATGCATTTGGTAAACACTCGGGGGGGCTGTAGTGAGACCAAAGGGCAGGGCTCTGAATTGGAAATGACTGGTTCCCAGCCTGAAGCGGAGGAATCTCCTGGAGCGTCGACTCACTCTGATGTGATAGTACGCGTCCTGGAGATCTATCGAGCACATCCAGTTGTCCCGCCCCAAAAGGGGTAGAATGGACTGCAGCGTGACCACCCATAACTTTGTTTTCTTGACAAACTTGTTCAAGTTGCGGAGATCCAAAATTGGTCTCCAGTCCCCTGTTTTCTTTGGAACCAAAAAGAATTTGGAGTAGATTCCGGATCCTGTTTGGTCTGCTGGAACTGGTTGAATGGCTCTTTTTGCGAGCAGTTTTGAAATTTCTAATGCTGCTTGCTCCCTTTGTCTGGGTGGAACGTCTGGAAGGGATTTTTTGGATTGCTTCGGAATTGAAAGGAATGGGATTCTGTAGCCTTCGGAAATGATAGACTGTACCCACTTGTCTTGAGTTAGGGATAGCCAGGCTTCTGGGTACAGCGATAATCTTCCCCCGACTGCCTCCGAAGGTGGACAGTCGGGCAACACCTCAGGGATGCTGAAAGGGCTTGTTGGAAAAGGATTCTCGACTGCCCTGATTCTGCGGGCCCCCTCTGCCTCTAGGACGGCATCTACATTATTGTTCCCCCCTCTGCCTCTAGAGGGGAATCGACTCTGTGAGTCAGGCAAATCTCCCTGAGATTGTTTGCGGAACCACATCTTTCCCCCTTTCTGGCCTTTGGGGTAAGGCCTAGAAGGAGTAGAAAAATGGACTCCGATGGCAGAGAGAGTTTTGCCATCAGTCTCGCACCTAGTCAGGGTTTCCTTCACTTGAGGACCAAAAAGGGATGATCCATCAAAGGGGGAATTAGTGAAGGACGCCTTGAAAGGGTCCGCAAAGTTACATAGCCGCATCCAGGTGTGCCGACGCAAGGCTACACCTGTACCTGCCGCTCTACTTGCTCCATCAGCCGCATATGAAAGGAGGCGCATGGAGGAGTTAGTTATAGAATTAAGGGTTGCCAGCTGAGAGTTCATTCTATCCTGAAAACCCGCAGCTGTTGGGTCCTTTAACATTTTGCTCGCTTCCTTGAGCAAATCCCTCTGAAGACGAGTGAAATGACACAAGTAATTCAGCGATCGCATAGTAAAGGTCGCTGACGAGAACATCCGCTTCCCGTACCTGTCCATCGACCTAGACTCCTTGTTAGGAGGATGAACAGGCACTGAAGGATCAGCTAACTCCTTCTTGGTGGCCGCAGCCACCACCATAACATCAACAGAGACGCCTTTGGTTAAAAATTCTTTGTCCTTGGGGGCAGTAATTAATTTTGATGGTCCCCTGGGGGTGGGTTCCACTGAATCAGCAGCCGCCCAGGCCTTCTTTGCCACCACTTGCATAAGGGGGTCAAAGGGAGGGGACACCCAGGAGGTGGAAGAGTGAGAGCCGAACGCCTCAAGATACACTGATTCATCCTCTGAAGGGTTGAGGGCTGGCCAATTCCCCCTCTGTTTTAAGATTTCGAGGATGTCTGCAAAGGAGACATCTTCAGAGGGGGAACGAGGGGAACCTTCAGAATCCTCTAAATCAGTGTCAGAGGTGACAGACTCAGGGGAGTCAATGTGCTTCCTCTTGCACTGCCTCTTCCTAGGGGGCTCTCCTACCGGGTCAGGAGAGGCCTCGGAAGAGGAGGAGATCCCCACTGGGGAAACTTGAGGAGCTAGCTCTCTACGGTCAGGGATGAGAGAGTGAGCAGAAATCACCGGAGGCACCGTGGAGGGAGGGGCAGAAGGAGCCGACTGTGGAGTTGAACCTGGTTCTAACACGCTCCTCATGACCTCGAAGGCACCCCTGTCAGGCAGAGCCGGAGGTCTCCGCTCCGAAAAGCTGAAAACCTCCCCGGCACCAACAGTGATGGCTCTGAGGCCGATGTCGGAGCCGAACTCACCAGCGCCGAAGCACCGAGAGGGAGAGCGGGGTCGGACAAGGGTCCGATGCCACTCGCCCTCTCGGAGCTGACGAGGGAAGTCTGGCGCCGAGATTCCTCCAAGGAAGACATCGGAGCAGACGATGGCACCGAAGACAAAGGTATCGGTTCCGACGCCACCACAGTCTCGGGTCCGAGATGCCCCGGCTCCGAACTCAAAAGAGTCAGAGGAGGAACATTTTGAGTAATGGGAATAGTTCTCGACTGTTGAGTCGGACTTTGAAGCATCTGGGCTAGTGCCTCGGACTTAAGAAGTCGACTCACTACTCTCTGAAGGTCATGATCCGATAGTCTGGAAGACCTAGAGGAGTGAGATCTATGGCTCCATTCAGACAGCAAAGGTGATGCTGGAGCCGAATGAACGGAGCCGATAGATGGAGATCAGGACCTTTTTCTAGATGTCGGTTCCGACAACTTGATCAGAGCCGACTCAGTTATGTCTTCCTCGGCTCCGGCCGGAGCCAAGGAAATAGTAGGGGCATGTGTTCGAGATTCATCGGCTCCGGCCGGAGCCGATGTTCGAACAGCCTTAGGACCCCCTGAAGACGGCTCAGAGACCAGAGCCGAAGGTCTGGAAGGCTTAGAGGGTTTCCCCGAGGATTGAGTCGAGGAACCCTCAGGCTTCAATAAGCCCCTTAATATAAGTTTATTTTTTCGCTCCTGCAGGACTCTAGGGCTGAAGCCATGGCAAACAGCACACGAGTCCTGCAGTTGCAAAGGCCCCAGGCAGTATACACAAGAAGTGTGACCGTCTGTCAGAGACATCTTCTGACAGCACGAGTCACACTTCTTGAAGCCTGAGACCTTTGATTCTTTGGACATGTCCAAGAAAAGTCCAAGTGTAACCACAAACACGCACACACACACACCGATTACACTTGTAAAATTTTAAATTAAAATTAGTAATTAACTTAGAAATTAAATCCCTACAAAAAACACAGTCACTCCAACTACTAAGGAAGGGAGGGACTGGTCCTAAAGCCCAAGGGAATAAAATTAGGAAATTTAGGAGACAAACTGGCTAAAAAGGGGAGTAAACTATTTAACTTTTAAACTAGGAGGAAAAAACTAACTTAAAAGGGGTCTATCTAGTGATACAACTAAATATCCAACTAACCTGACGAGCCGGTTGAAAAAGCACCTCGATCGCTGTAGCGGCAAACGAGATCTGAGGAGTTACCGCCTAGCATTGTGGGATATAGGGGAGCCTCGAGCCGGTAGAACTAGCTCTCGAGCTTTTAGAGTGGCCGAGTCGGAGCCGAGGATCGGCTCCGAACCCATCCAGCAAGAAAGAAGGCGAGATAGATAACTTAACATTGCCCCTCGTCCTATAAACAAAAGAAATACAGTCCAAAATACACTTAGCTAGGGTTACTTTATTTACAGATTGTCCCAGTTTGATACGTGAAAAGGAAAAACAGCTGATCAGACTTCCTGATGTCCTTGGTCCTGTCAAGGCAGAATCTTAGTTGTCTGTGAACATCTAACAGATGTAATGTGTACTCCTCATGGTTAGAATAATTTTGAAAAAACACCAGAAGATTAATGGATTGATTAAGGTTGGTTTCCAACGCAACATTAGGTAGAAAGGATGGGATGGTCCTGAGGGAAACTATCCTTGTGAGAAATCAGACACGGTGGTGTAGACAACAGTGCCTGAATTTCCAAAATTCTTCTAGCCGAGGTAATGTTTACTTAAAAGATAATTTTCCAGAATAGAAACTTTAAATCACATCTAGAGGCCAGCTCATCAAAAGGGGTTAGTGTTAAAGCCTGCAGTATTAAGGCAAGGTCCCAAACAGGAGTAGGGTCCATGTAAGGAGGCTTTAAAAGAAGAGCACCTTTTAAAAATGCTTTACAAAGTCTATGCAAGCCAGGGAACAGTACAAACAGAATTTAATGAAATAAGCGCTTTCGGAATAGTCAATGCTCTTCCTTCATCAGATAGCAAATACGATATATTTACACAGTTTTATAGTAAAACACGTTCCAATTAAATAATTAATGAGTTGTGTAAACTTAAGCGTTAGCTTTTTGTTAGAAGAGAGATACGCAGATTTCAATAATGTGCACCCGAGTTGTTTAAAATAAATTTTACACAACTCATTTTTTAGTTTATGGTATACACTAGAATTCATTCCGACTTATTATGTTAATACATTAACCATACCATATTCTGGGATGTGAAGTTGGTTGCTATTATTATTTTTTATAACATGTGATCTTATTAATTGATAAATTATTAATTATTTAATTGGAACATGTTTTACTATAAAACTGTGTAAATGTATCGTATTTGCTATCTGATGAAGGAAGAGCATTGACTATTCAGAAAGCGCTTATTTCATTAAATTCTGTTTGTACTGTTCCCTGGCTTGTTTTTTGCCTTTTTGTTTTAAAAGTTTTTTAAGTCATTTATTTGTAAAGTAAATGCAAGGCAATGGATGATCCGTGGAAACCATTGTGAAAATTAGAGATGACTGCCAGTTGGACTATAATCATAGAAATGGAAGCGCCATCACTGAAAACAGAAGCTAGAAAGTGAACAATTTTGTGGATTGATGCTGAAAGGATTAAGATGATGTAGGGAGGCCCAATGAATGAATCTCTTCCATTTACTTGCATAAAGTTTGCAAGTAGATGGTTTACGAGATGACAAAAGTATGCGTTTAACTGGGAAGAGAGCATATCATGCCTGGTCACTAATGGAATTGGAGAAACCAAGCTGTCAGCTTGAGGGTTGTAATGTCTGGGTGACTAATGCCCATTGGGTGTGACAGGAGGTCTGTAATAGGATCCAGAATCTAAGGTCTTTGCATCACATGAGGCTATAGGAAGATGAACCAAATCTGCAGAGGCCAAAATGGGGCACTAAGGATGACTCTTGCTCTTCAACTTGGCCACTTTCTGTAGAAACTCGGGAATTAGTGGGGTCAGAGGAAAGGCGAAAAGGAGACCATGCGGCCAATTGTTGAGAAGAGCGTCCCTCAGTAATTCCCCCTCTGGGGGATGACGGCAAAGTAGCTGCTGCATTTGTTATTCTGAGGGGAGGCAAAAAGGTCACAGCAAGGCTGCCCCATAAATCGGAAAATCTTGACTCTTTTGGTTTGAGGGACCACTTGTGAGGTAGAAGGATGCACCTGCTCAGTTTATCTGCTATCACATTAGACTTCTCTGGAATATACATTGCAATCAGAAAGTGGTTGGATGAGACCGCTGACTGCCAAACTCTGAAGGCTTCTTGGCATAAGGAGTAAGATCTGGTTCCCCCCGTTTGTTGATGTACCAGACCATTGACATGTCTTTCTGAATCACACTCGTCCCTAGAGATATACTCTTGAAATCCTTGCAATGCTAATAGCACTGCTCTCTCATCTCTAATACATTTATATGCAGATTGGCCTCTGATGGGGACCAAATGCCTTGGACTGTCTTTCCCTGGCAATGTCCCCCCAACCAAGATGGGAAGCATCCGTGATCACTGTGAACCTTGGCTGAGGGGGAATGAATGGGCGAACATGTAGCACTCGATTTGAATGAATCCACCATAAGAGATCTCTTTTGCATGTGTTGGTGATTAATATTGGCATTGACAAGGGATGCTGAAGGACTGACCACTGTACCACAAGTAGCCATTGTAATATTCTCATGTGAAACCTGGCTAGGGGAACAAGAGTTACGTCGGCCGCTACTGATCCTAATGCTTAAAGATCTAGTCGTGCTGGAACTCTGTTTCTCTGTAGTAGAGCATGGACATGAGTCTGTATAGTTTCCAGTCAAGATGGAGGGAGTGAGGCAATGGAGATTCTTGTGTCTAACACTCCTATAAAGGTTATATTTTGTGTGGGTTCCAGTGTGGATTTGTCGAAGTTGACCGTGATACCTAGATGGGAGCATAACTAAAGAACCTTTTGTTTTGCTGTTAGTAGTTGCCTAGTAGTAGCGGAAATGAGACAGTCTAAATATGGAAACACCTGGAATCCTTGCATAGGTTCAGAGGTAGGTACTAGGCTATTGGCCCTAGGGCCTATACAAGCCTAGCCAAAAAGGTACCCTGGCTTTCGCCACCAAGAAAATTATTTTCCTGTGCCCCTGTCAAGCAGAACCACATAAGTGATCCCCAGGGTGAATTTCCTATTACCCATCCAATCATCAAGACTTTTCTTGAAGAGTGCTAATGAGGAGCTCTGTTTGACATAGATAGGTAGTCTGTTCCAGAGTATGGGAAGTCTCTAGGATACAAATCTATCCCACCAGCATGTCCTGTCTATTGTGGTGACAAGGTTTAGGTCCCTAGAGCATGTAGCTCGGAAGGACTGGGATTTCTTTGAGTGGAGCATGTCCAACAGCTCTGGGTTTGACATAGCTTTGTATGTTAGGCAGAGCTCACCTCTGAGTAGGTGATGTGCGACAGAGTAAAGCTGGAGTTTTTTTGAGTCGGTCTGTGTAAGGCATCCGTTTGAGGCCAGTAATCCTCTCTGTGAGGTATTTTTGCAGCCTTTCCAGTTGTTGTAGATGTCTTGTGAGGTACATACCAAAAGGGGCATTGTACTCTATAATGGGTCTAATGAGTGATGAGTAGAGGGGAACAATGACCTCTTTTTTTCTGGATGAGAAACCTTTTGTGATGAGGTGTGCCACGTAGAAGGATTTAAATGTGATTATCAAAGGAGAAACTACTGTCCACTTGTGTCCCAAGATCTCTTATCACACTTTCGGTGTTAAGCAGAATACCGCCTATGTGGTAGTTCATGAGTACAGAGTTTTTACCAAAGGGGATGACAATGCACTTTTTGGCATTGAGCTTGAGACCATGGCTTTGACACCAGGCATCTGTCTCCATGAGGCCCTTTTGTAGGATGTCCACATAGTTAGGAGTTTCGAATATGGCTCCTAGTTTGCAGTCATCTGCGAATTTAGTTAGCCAAACACCTGTGTTAGCCTGTACTTCAGAGAAGTAGATACCAAACAGGAGATGACCCAGGACTGATCCCTGTGGTACTCCACTTGTCACTTGTCTGAAGTCTGATTTGGAGTCTGCTACTTTCACAGTGTGGGTTCTGTCAGTAAGCCAGTTGGCAACCCATCTTGTGACATAGGGATTTATACCTAGTTTAGTGAGTTTATCTATAATTCCAGAGTGGGGGATTGTGTTGAATGCCTTGGCAAGATCCAGATAGGCTGTGTGAACCACCTTACCCTCATCTATGGCTTTGGTGACTACTTCAAAGAAGTCTCTCAGGTTTAGGAGACATGATCTGCCTTTTACAAACCCAAACTGTGTGGGGTCCAGAGTTTGGAGATCTCCAATGTCTTTATTTATGAGTTCCATGGCCTTGCAGATCAGGCTCGTCAGGCTAATGGGGAGGTAGTTCCCAGGGTCTGTAGTGGCTCCCCCTATGTGGAGTGGCATAACCATTGCGGTGCGCCATTCAATGGGCACAAAGCCTGAGGTGAGGCTATGATTGAACATGGTACTTAGGTGGGGTGCCAGTTCATTCTGTAGTTCATGTAGAAGGCAGCCTGGGATGTTGTCAGGTCCCATGGATGCTGTGTTCTTGGCTGTGAAGAGTGAGGTTTTTACCTGTGCAGCCGTGATTACACGAACTTTGCATTCTTCCGGTATAAAGATGGGCCCTTTAGGGGGTGAGAGGGGGGTAAAGTTCGCACTGAACCTATCTGCCAGGATGTTGGCAATATCAGTTGGTTCAGTATATTTAGTGTCATTGTGCTGTAACTCAGAGCAGATCTGAGTGTTGCCATTGAGATTCTTGACATAGCTATAGAATGCTTTGTGGTTGTCTTTAGAATCAGTGGCGATTTTGTTTTCATAACTAGCTTTGGAGGATTTTATGAGGGATCTCCGCTTCTTACTGTGGCTGACCAGGGAGTACCTCCAATCGTGGGATTTTACTCTTTTTTGCAACAGTTTCTTTCTCCTGTTGTAGAGTTTGTTTATGGCAGAAGACCACCAGATTGGCTTCCTTTTTCTGGAGGATAGTATCTTGGTTCTGTTAGGGATAGCACGATCCATGCACTCGTGTAAGTGCTTATAAAGTGCATTTGTGTAGGATTCAGCAATCGTACATCTACTGTCCATCTGCATGGGTGTCGTGAAGTTTGCCACTTCTGTCTTAAGAAGGGTAAAGTTGGTTTTGGAGAAATTTATTATGTTTGTTTTCCTAATGGGGGGTGGGAGCGGAATGTGGATGTCTAGGGTGATTAGCTTGTGGTCCGATCTGACCAACGCGGAGCTGACCTCTGGTGTGGAACACTGGTTGCCCATGTTAGTGATGACCAGGTCTAGGATATTGCTGCCCCTGGTGGGGTTGTGGATAAGTTGATCCAAGGCATTGGAATTGATGATTTCCAGAAAACATTGAGCAAAAGAGTTGGTACACGAGTAGTTTTCCCAGTTAATGGTAGGGTAGTTGAAATCGCCCATTATTAGAGTGTTGGGTTGTACCTTAATATTTTCCAGTGTATCAAGAAAAGAGGAGTGGGAATCCTGGGGCATGGTGGGGGGGGGGTCTGTAGCAAGCTACAATCTAGATTGCAGTCTTGCCCAGAGTTAGTTGAACTTGGATAATCTCGGATACATTATGCTGAGCAACTAGCTTGGAGGTGAGGATACCCTTAATGGATATGGAAACGCCTCCACCTTTAGTGTTTTGGTCCGAGTTTGGTGGCTGAAAGGCGTGGTATGAATTATAGCCTGGTAATGCAGGGGTGCTCTCTGGAGCTTTGAACCAGGTCTCTGTCACTACACAGATGTCAATGTTCTCCATTTTAAGGAGTGCCTCGTGTGAGTGCATTTTGAGGTTTAGACTTCTAGCACTGAGTAGCATTACCCTCTGATTTTGCTTCCTTGTACCTGTTACGGTGGTGAATTTGTCATTTGAACCTTGCCTAAAAAAGGCATTATAGGGGTGGCAAGAGCCTTTGCCAGCATCCGGAATCCCAAGGGCAACAGGTGCAGGCCATCTCTGGCAAAACAGCGTGGTCTGTCGATCATGTCATCCCAGGCAGACAGGTACTGGATTCCCTTAGAATGACACCAGAAGTTTAGCCACTTGTTAAAGTCAATAATTTTGTCCTTGTACTGTGATATCATTCTGGGTGATGGCAGGATGCTACTCAGGGCTAGGGTCATACTTGCCTGGGCTGCAAGATCGGAGAGCTCCTCCATGTCTCTTTTCATGTAGTCCAGGGAGGTACGTCTCAGGTCATGCACACCAACATGGATAATGACAGAGTCATATTTGTACTTGTTGTGGAGTGACCTGAGCGTGTGTGTTATGTGGTGGATCCTGGCACCCAACAGGCAGCTGACAGTAACTTTTTCCTTGTTTAGCATGGTGAGTCTTAAGAAAGCTGCTACTACTGCCATGCATTTGGTGAACACCCTGGGGGCTGTGGTGAGACGAAAGGGCAGAACTCTGAATTGGTAATGACTGGCTCCCACCCAGAAGCAAAAGAATCTTCTGGAACATCTGTCCATCCTTGTGTGTTAGCATGCATTCTGAAGATGTAGAGAGCAGATTCAGTCATCCTTTACTAAAAGCAGAAGAATGAACTGAACTGAGACTATCTGGAATTTGTTTCTTTGAACAGATTTGTTCTGATTGCTGAGATCCCAAACTGGTCTCCAACCCCCTGTCTTTTTTGGCACTAAAAAGAATCTTTAGAAAAATCCGGATCCTATTTGGTCTGTTGGGACTTCTTGGATGACTTTTTTCTAGCAGCTTTTGAATTTGAACAGCTGCCTGCTCCCTCTGACTGGGTGGAACATTGGGGAATCTCTGAACAGGGAGGAGGAAGGGAAAAGGAAATTATATAGCCTCTGGAAATTATTCTCAGCACCAAAGTATCAGAGGTGATTTCTTGCCAGGCTTTTAGATGCAGAGATAAGCGACTCCCGACTGCCTCTAGAGGTGAACAATCGAGCCTACGTTCAGGAGTGCTGGAAGGGTTTCCCGAAGAAGGAATCCCAGAAACCCTGATGTTGTGGCCCACCTCTGCTTGAGGGCGGCGTTTTCCATTATTGTTCCCCCCTCTGCCTCTGGGGAGAACTTTCACCAGGCATAGTCTGAGAAGACCCTTGAGACTTTCTGAACCACATTTTCCCTGTTCCTCGTTGGTTCTTACAGTAGGACCTCTGAGGGGTGGAAAAATATACTCCTATGGTAGAAAGGTTTTTCCCATCCTTCTTACACCTGGTTAAAGTGTCTCTAACAGTTGGGCCAAAAAGGGAAGATCCAACAAAACGTGCATTAACAAACAAAGAATTAAAGGGCTCCACAAAAATCACACAAGCACATTCAGCCATGCATTCTTATGAAGATGCCTGAAACTGCTGCTCTTGTCATTCCTTTGGCAACATAAGAAATGAGCCTCATAGACGAATTGGAAATGGATGTCAGGGTAGCTAACAGAGATGAATGAATCCCACACCTCATCAGAAACAACTCCTGAGAGAGTATCCGGCAGCTACTTGATCAGATCTCTTTGCAATCTTGTAAAATGTACCAGTTAGTTCAAAGACCATAGGGCAAAGGTTGATGAAGCATAAACTCACTTCCCAAATCTATCCATTGCCCATGACTCCTTGTTCGTGGGATGGACAAAGGAACTTTCTTCTGGTAGTTCCTTCTTAGTGGCCACCGCTACCCCCATGGCATCTACAGGAACTCCCTTAGTCCAAAAAGGCTCATCTTCTGGAGCTGTGATGATTTCGTCTGGTCTCTTGAGGATTGGTTTGGTGGTGTCAGCGATCTTCCACACCCAAAGAGAGATCAGTTCGATGAGCTTGGCGGGTAGAGATACCCAGGAAGTAGATGGGCAGGTACCAAAAGCCTGCAGATATACAGATTAATTGTTCGAAGGGTTGAGGGACTTCTAAGCACCTGTTTAAATATTTCCAGGATGTCTCCAAAGGAGACACCATCAGGAGGTGATCTAGGGGACCCCTTCGCCCTCACAAAAATCCGCATCTTCTGTGATGGACTCTTCTGGAGAGTCTAAGGTGCTTCCTCTTACATGATTTCTTCTGAGGGACCTCCTTAAGGGGAACATCTGGGGAGGTTTCGGAAGAAGAAAGGGTACCCTGCTGGATAGCCTGAGGCTGCAGTACCCACTGAACCTATGGAGGGGTTGGCTGATGCTCCGGACCTGAAACGGCCAGGGATGGGGGCTCCAAGGGGAGGGGAACTGATCTGGTACTGGAAGCAGCCAAAGCCCACTTCATGGCCTCAAAGGCTGACCCTCCAGAAAAGAAGAGGTGCTCCAGGGCCAAAAAAGACGAACTCAGTGCCAAAGTCCCCCCCCCGTCCCAATGAGGTCTCCAATGAGACCAAAGCTGGACCTGAACCCATCCATGTCATTTCAATGAGGCACTGAGGCTGTTCCAACAAACTGGGAACAGACCCTAACAACATGCAACCAACCATTAGGCTGGTGCCCCGAGAAGACTCTGGTTCCGACATGACTAAAGTGCTCAGGGCAATCATCTGTGCTGAAGAAAAGGAAAGATTTGGAACAGACATGAACTGTTCTGGAAAACTTGTAACTGAAGACTCTAAAGTACCTGTGGAGGAGGACTGGAAGGGGAAGTGGAAAGTGTTGGTGCCTCTCCCAAAGGGGTAGTAACCAACAGAGTGCCCAACATGCCTTGGTTCCAAAGTATCTTCATCACCAACCTCTCCACATCGACTTCAGTGCGACTCCTGGAAGAACAGACAGAGACCACTGAGGGGGACTTTGATCTATCTAAGAATGGAGACTGTGGTCTGTCAGCAAAGTGGTCCAATGAAGGTGAATACTGGGTCCTTGGTAGAGTAAATGACAGAGATAATTACTCCAGAGCAGATGACAGAATTGGAACCAAGGAAGCAGCAATCAGTTCTGAGGTATACTTCAAAGTCAAGGATTTTGATGTCAGCTCCGGGGTCTTTTTCTTTTTTGGGCTCCGCGCGCGATGAAGTACTCGGAACAGAGACAAAGCTTTTCTTTGCTTCCATGGATGTAGAGGAGGAAGTATGCCCAGATTTATTTTTGGTCTTGTCCAGAAATCCAGATATTGCCTCCCAAAGTAGGAGGGAAGAACGTCTTTCAGAATAAGTTTATTCTTTCTATCTGCTAACACTCGTGACTGAAAGCATGGCAGATAGAACAGTCCTCTTGCAAGTGCAAGGGACACAGACAATGGACACTTTGTGAATGCTGGTCAGAAAAAGGAATTTTGTAATCACATTTGGAACATTTTTTAAAACCAATCTGAGTCTTCTCTTTATCAGCCATCTTTCAGAGAAGGTAACGATGGCAACACTCCCACACACACAAAACACACACACTTGGGAAAAGGAAACTGTAAAAAGTCAACAGGACAGATTTTTTTTTTTTTTTTTGAAAAGGAAGTTACCAACAATGGTAACAGAACACTTACCAAGCAGTAAGAGGGGAGCCTAAGGGATACCAGCAATGGTACAAAAGAGCTACAGCAGTTGGAGAGGGAGGCGAGATTTTAGAACAAGAGAAAAACTCTTCCTAAAATAACAGTTGAAAGTTTAGAAGATGTGCTAGATGAAAAAAACAAAGTTTTAATTAATTTCAGAAGGGAAAGGAAGAAATTTTAAAATAAATTTTTGACTTAGCTGTTAGGCTCCAGAGATATATGGAGAAACCACATCTGATGCTGGAAGTGGCAATCTACCCTAAGCATTATGGGTAAGGGAAGTGCTCGAGAGTTTTTGGAGTCCTTGAGCTATAGGATGGCTGAGTCGGTTCTGAAGGATCGGAACCAAACCCACAGGCTGATGACAGGATGAAGACTGACAACTTCAGATCCACAGTTTTTACCACCATGCTGATTCTTGGAGAAGGATCTTTGTGGTGTAGAAAAAAAAAGATTTTGATGTCAAACAAGGTCTTTCCATCTTTCTCACTATGGAAGAGTGCCTCTCTGACTGTGGGGCCAAACAATTAAGAACCAAAGGGTGGACTGATTAATACCTTGAAAGGTTCCACAAAGTCATACAACCAGATTTTACTTTAACATCTCCAAGAATCAGCATGGTGGTAACTGGCACCAGTATCCAAAATTATACCAAATCACTATACAAACATTTATATAGATGCATGGAATCAGGAATACCTGGACAGGACTAAATCATCCTCTGCAAGGAAGAGTAAACCTGTCTGGTGGACATTTGCAATAAACTCTATAACAAAAGAAAAAAATTCAAAGAATAAAATCAGGCAGAGGCAAGGCTCCAGTTTCTTCAGCTGATTTATTACAAGACACACAAGCGCTTAGACCACAAGGCTTCTTCAGGTGTATAAAAAGCAGCACTCAACACACCCATTCTTATACTAAGCATTAGCTAGTCACACGATTAAAAAGAGAAAACTCTTAAAGGCACAAAGTACAATTGTATTCAGCCCATAGTAAAATGCATAGTCAAATATATAAAAACTTCATTGCAAAAACCACATTTCATAAAAGCAATATTACAAAAAAAAAACATATTACAAATACACGTAAACCACATAAATGTAACAGATTCTACCTACGTAATGGTCTATTTTTCAGGATGGGTCTCAATGGTACATGGTCATTAAGACCATGTCCTGTGTTAGCTGTTAATCTCACAATCCATTTAGCCTCCAGGTTCTCAGTTTGAACTCTGGTGTCACCACCCCTCAAGTTCTCATAACATTTACCTAATACCATAAATGTAAAGGTGTGTTGATCATTCGTTTCTTTAATGTGTTTTGCTAAAGCATTGAACACGCTTCCCTTCTTAATATGGTATAGGTGTTCACTGATCCTATCCCTTAATAGTCTATCGGTCTTTCGCACATAGAATTTACTGCATACTTTGCAAGTAGCAAGGTAAACCACATGTGAAGTATCACACCTTGCACTCGTTCTTAGTGTATAGGTTACACCAGTGTCTGGATGCAGAAACTCCATATCTTGATTTATAAATTTACAGAACTGGCACCTAGTGCACAATTTAGTCCCTGGTGTATCCTCAGTCCTGATTTGGTCTCTGGGATTGCAAAGTCGTTGCCTTAGCGACTTCTTATTTTTAAAAGTAAACTGTGGATGTGTTCCTATCAGGTTGCTAACTTGTTTATCAGATGTCAAGATATTCCAATGCTTGCCTATGATGTTGGTGTAGTACCTTATATTTCTAGAATAGCTAAAACACATTTTAAGTGGTTGTGAGATTTGTTTCTGTTGACCCCCATTGCATAAATCACTCTCTACCTGTTCAGAGAAATAGGGTCTGGCTCTACTGTGTCTAGAGTTTCTCACTGTCCTAATACTTTGATTGACAAGTTTCTGGTCATAGCCCCTCTCTGCTAGTTCTATATTTATCTTGTCTAGTTGTTCCACAAAATCTGTTTCTCTAGCATTCAATCTAGAGGCCATGTAAGCTTGATTCTGTGCAACATTCCGAAAAATGTATTGAGGGTGCATGCTAAAAAAATTGCTGACCAGGACCAAGAAGGCACAGGTGCCCAATTGGAAGCACTCTTTCCTTAGCCTAAACAAGCAAATAAGAGCACTAGTGAAATCCTCCAAAGCAAACTGAGTCCAAATTAGCCACATCTACTAGAGACAATCATAAGGCCTTCTTCTTCACATATGTCCATAATCTTAAAGGTAGCACCCAGATCTATTCAGAACAGATGGTCAAGGACACCACATATACAAATGCCGTAGATATAGCAAACTTGCAGGCTGACAGATTCAGCGAAAATTTCACCCCTCTGTCCGCCCATCAGTTAATAAGGACATTGCAATAATGGTCAAATCTGTAGTTCAAGTAGTCAAGTCAGCAAAAATAACCACGTCAAGAACAAGCAAACTTATACTGCAAAGTTTTCGGGTTAACACCCTTCCTCAGTGCATTATAAAATCAGTTAATACATCCATTTTAAATAGGAGCATCAATTAAGCACGTCAGCCAGCTAACCTATCATACACTTCTGTCACATCCCCTGCCCCTTATACAATTATTCTTGAAAAATTCATAATTGATGCGCCTATTTAAAATGGATGTATTAACTGATTTTATAATGCACTGAGGAAGGGTGTTAACCCGAAAGCTTTGCAGAATAAATTTCTTTGTTCTTGACGTGGTTATTTTTGCTGACTTGACTACTTGAAATACAGATTTGTCCATTATTGCAATCTACAATTATACTTTTGGTCAATACTGTGAGCGTCAAAAAGAATAAGGGAGTGAACCATCAGCCAAGCTGATGGAAGGAAATCGTGGAAAAAACACTACAGTAAGAGGCTTGTTATCAAGAGAAGGTAATCCGCTCTTGAATTTGACTTTAAATGCACCTTTACCACAGGGAACCACTGACCAGTCGGTACAAGTTTTTAAAAAACTTTCGATACTTTGGAAAAGAAGGTGCAAACCTTCAAGCAGCTCTAATGGCAGCAGTTAAGCTTTCAAGTTTATTTGAAGCTAGGAATAGTTCCTCAAGGGCTTAGAATTCTAAAAATGCCCTCATATGCAAACACTTATCCAGACCTCCTTAGACAGTGGCAACAGTTAAATCTGAAGCTAAGTGCTGAATACATGCATCTAATGAACACTTATTTTGTACCTGTGGAAAAAGAACTGGAAGAAAATACCGTAAAGACAGAAAATGATTTATTGAATATGCCATGTTTTAATAGTTCAATGTCTTTATAACAGACTGCATTAGATCGTTTATATCTAATTGATGTAAAACTAGAAGCTAAAATAAGACAAATTAATGCGTGACATGAATGACTTTAAATCTGGCCACATTCTCTCATGGCCAAGAAATGATATTATAAAAATAGCGGAGTCAAAACCTAAAAAAAAAAGGATGAACTGGATACATTTGAGTTACCCGGCCCATCTAAATGACAGCTAGCTAATACCAATGGAAGTGAACAGGAATCAACATCACATGACGTACTGTCCAAACGAGAGGCTTGTACTCAGCTAGTGGTAACGCCCATTACTGAAACAATGGCCGTGAATGTGGAAGCAAGTAGAGGGGAAGTAAAAAAGTCACAAACAGCATCAAAAGATGCTAACACAACGCAACCAGCAGGTAAAATGAACCAAGTGCAGTTTTCTTCCCTCTCCTCCTTTCAGTTAAAGCTACCAGAGAAAGTGGATGTACAACTAAATACCCGGTCGAGGAGGTGCTCTCTAAGAGACAGCAACATGAGTTAGTTAATGGGGCAAAGCGGAAGAACAGCAGTCCTGCCTTTCAGAACAAAGCAGCACGTCGCTAATTTTTATAAAACAAGGTACTGTTCATTTATCAGCTAAAAATATAACAAAAGCGCATTTGAAGCTTCTAAACAAAGGACTTAAATTTATACCTAATGCTACTGACAATATTGTAAAAGCATTGACAGATTTAAAGTTATTCGCAAGAAATGTAAACAAAGTTAATTTTTAAATGTAATGAGATTAATGAATCAGCAATGTGTAGAAGTACTTTTTCACCTATTAGTTGTTCAATAGTGACAGCTTGTAAATGTGGTGGAAGATGAGCTTAGAGAGTTGTATTCTGTATCAAAAGGAAAGAAAATGTATAACAACCTATGAGGAATATGAAATATTGCAACACCTTATGAATGATAAAAGTATAGTAGTTAAACAAGCAGATAAAGGTGGCGACATAGTAATAATGGATAGGGATAAATATGTTTTGAATTTTAAAACCTTATTACATGATGAGGAAACATTTAAGAAAATAACACTCACTGATGTTAAAAAAAACTTATTTCACAGATAAATATGGCTATTTATGACCTCCAAATAACGTGATATAACTGAGCAGTTTAACTACTTTACTGTTTTTGTCCAAAAATACCACAAAATTTATGGCATCCCTAAGATACATAAATCCATAGAAAATCCACCCCCACTGAGGCCTACAGTCTCAAGTGGTGGATGGATGACCGAGCCCATCTCAAAGTATCTACAGAAATATTTAAGTACTTTCCTGGTCAAATGTTCTACCATTTTAAAAGAAACAAATGATTTTTTAGTCAAATTACATGAATGGTATTCTAAAGAAGAAGAAGAAAAAAAAGAATTCCTATTTGTAACCTTGGACATGGTATCCCTTTTTACAGTAATACCCAATGATTATGGGATAGACTCTATAAGAGATTTTTTGAAAGTTGAAGTGAAGCTGCCAGCTAGACAAATTGAGAACATCTGTGTACTTTTGGAGTTAGCTTTGACTAACAGCAGCTTTATTTTTGATAATGAAGTTTATTTACAATTAGCAGGGGTGGCTATGGGTACTCCAATGGTGAATACCTATGCCAACCTCATGCTATATGAATGGGAGAAACGATATGTTCTAAGTGATAGTAATGCTATGAACAAGAAAAATAAGTTATGTCTTACCATAACGTTCCATCTGTATTGCTGATCCTCGTTCAGTTATTACACATGGGTATCGGTTCCGTGCTCAGAACAGAGCCGGCCATTTTCCAAGCTCGCATCAGCTTCAAACTCTCGAGCTAAACTCTTACCCACAATCCCCTCTCCCTGTTACCTCAGACTGAGTTCGCAAGTCAAAGAAGGTAGAGGCTACCTCTGGTCAAAAAACCTAAGATCCACTAGAAACCACAGGAGGGGGAAGGAGGGAGGGTTGTAATGACTGAATGAGGATCAAAAATACAGATGGAATGTTATGGTAAGACATAACTTCTTTACCTGATATTGTTAATCCTCGTTCATTCCTTACGCATGGGACAGAGTCCCCAGCTACCTCTATTCTGGGAGGCTCTCATGGAAGGACATTCCTGAGCACCATAGAACCGAAAGATGCTCTTCCCCTGGAGGCCAAATCCAATTTGTAATGACTGATGAAGTTATGAGGCATAGCCCAAGTTGCAGCTGCACAGATGTCATGTAAAGAAGCTCTGGCATGGAAGGCAGCAGAAGTTGCCACCGACCTTGTTGAATGAGCTTTCATGGTAGTAGGCAACAAGATATTACGTTGTGTATAAATAAAGGTCACACAGTCCTTCAACCATCTAGTTAATGTGACCTTAGCAACAGCAGATCCTAATCTAGGTCCAGAAAAGGCCAAAAATAACTGGTCAGATTTACGAAAAGGTTTAGTCCTGTTTAAGTAAAACGGATTTGCCTTTGTATATCTAGGGTATGTAGGCAATACTCTCCTCTGTTTGAATGATTGGGAAAGAAAACTGGCAATTCAATGGCTTTGTTAATGGACATTTCAGAGATCACTTTAGGCAGAAATGATGGATTAGTTCTCAGAGACACCCTATCTCTATGAAAAATCAAGTATGGACTCAATACATAAAGCTTGAAGCTCAGAAATACGTCTGGCAGAAGTAATGGCGACCAAAAACAAGGTTTTCCATGACAAAATACTTGAGGACGCAAGAAGAGGCTGGTTCGAAAGGTGACATTGTCAGAGCTTGTAGAACTAATGATAAATCCCATGGTTGAACAGGTTCTCTAAAAGGTGGCTTCAGATGATTCACACCTTTTATGAAGGTTTTGCAAAATTTATGGGACATAAGAGAGGAATCTTGGACACCCTCATGAAAATTAGAAATTGCAGCCAAATGAACTCTAATGGTAGAGGCCGATAAGACCCGATTGAAACAGGTCAGCCAGATAGTCTAGTATTATCGACACTGGTACTGAAAAGGGGTCTAACTTGTTTATCTTTCAGCCAACAGGTAAATCTTTTCCACTTGCTCAGATAAGTAATTCTAGTGGAAGACTTATGAGAAGCAATGAGAATGTCACGTACTGGTAAAGAAAGATCACTCTGCCTGGCAATCAAGGGAACTGGAGTAGCCAAGCCATGAGCTTCAGGCTGTTCAAGTTGGGATGAATCAGGTTCTGTGAATGTGAGATCAACTCCGAGGTTGAATGGAGAATCCATGGTCGATCTAGTAGGTGAGGCCAAAAGAAGGGGAACCAAATCTGTCGAGGCCAATATGGTACTATGAGGATCACCTTGCTCTTCAACCAACGGGCTTTCTTCAGAAACTGGGGAAAGGATGGAAATGCATAAAGAAGACCCGAGGGCCAATCGTGGACTAGAGTGTCCCTGGGTGACTGTCCCGGACGGGGAATCAGGGTGAAGTAGTTGCTGCATTTGTAGTTGGTCGGGGATGCAAAGATGGCCCCAGCGGTGGAAGATCTCCGCCACTATCAAGGGATTCAGGGACTACTCGTGAGGTTGAAGAATGCACCTGCTGAGTCTGTTTGCCATCATGTTGGAACTCCCGGGAATGTGCGTTGCTAGAAGAAAATGGTTGGTAGCCATCGCCCATTGCCATATCTTCATGGCCTCTGGACAAAGGGGGTAAGATTTGGTTCCACCTTGCTTACTGATGTACCAGACCACCGCCATGTTGTTTGATTGAATCACAATTGTCCCAGACGGCAGCGGGGGATGGAATGTTTGCAATGCCAGAAGCACCGCCCTCACCTCTAGAACATTTATATGCAGATGGGCCTCCAGTTCGGACCAAGTGCCTTGGACTGTCTGTCCCTGACATAGCCCCCCCACCCCACCCCATCAGGGAGGCATCCATGGTCACTGTGGCCTTGGGTTGCTGCGGGAGAAGGGGTGAGACCATTGTGAGATTGTGTGTCCTCCACCAATTTAAATCCTGTTTGCACCTGTGGGTTACATGAATCATGGCTGAAAGAGGATGCTGAAAAGGATACCATTGGGTGAGCAGTAGCCATTGTAGAAGCCTCATGTGAAACCTGGCCAGGGGAACAATGGTGATGGAGGCTGCCATGGATCCCTACAGCTATAGAACCAAGTGAGCCGTGGATTTTTCCTTTGAAAGGATTGGAAGTAGTTGTTGCTTTATCCTTAGAATTCTGTGCTCTGGAATAGCAGCTCTGCAGTTTTTTTGTGTCTAAGATAACCCCTATGAATTCTGTCGACTGAGATGGGGAGAGATTGGATTTTTGCCAGTTTATGGTTATGCCTAACCTTTGAGCAGCAAGGAGAGAGTATGCCAGGGCTTTTTCCAGTAGATGCCTGGTGGAGGCGGAAATGAGCCAGTCTAGGTATGGAAACACTTGGAATCCTTGAAGTCGCAAGTGAGCTGTGACAACTGCCATACACTTTGTGAACACTCTGGGGGCTGTAGAGCCTGAAGGGCAGTACTCTGTACTGGTAGTGACTGGCTCCCGCACGGAAGCGCAGAAATCTTCTTGATGGCCTGTCCACCTTTATGTAACAGCATGCATCTTGAAGATCTATAGAGCACATCCAATCATCTTTTTCCAAAAGCAGGAGGATAGACTGTATTGTGATCATCCGGAATTTTTGGACTCTCACAAACTTGTTCAATACACTGAGATCCAAAATTGGTCTCCATTCCAGGGTTTTCTTTGGCACCAAAAATAGTCTTGAGTACAATCCGGATCCTGTCTGGTCTGGCGGGACTATTTGGATGACTCTTTTTCTATCTCTAGTGCTGCTTTTTCCCTTTGACTGGGTGGAACGTCGGGAAGATGTTTTGAAGGGATGGGACAAAGATCGAAGGGGATACGATAGCCTCTGGTTATAATCCTTTATACCAAAGAATCAGTGGAACCCCTCTGCCCCAAAAGGAGAGTCTTCCCTGTGCGTTTCCCCCTCTGCCTCTGGGAGAGAACTCGGCCTGTGCGTCACGGAAAGGACCCTGAGATTTCTTGAACCATATCTTCCCCACTCTTTTGGTTTCGGGAGAAAACACTTTGAGGGGAATAACAACGGACACCTATGGCAAAAAGGGTCTTACCTTCCTGTTCACATCTGGCTAGTGTGCTTTTAACTTTGGGCCCAAACAACTAGGAGGCCTCAATGGGTGCATTAAGAAAAGAAGACTTAAAGGGTTCCGCGAAGTTGCACAAGCGCATCCAGGCGTGTCGTCTCAAGACTGCAGCTGAACCCACTGCTCTAGCTGCTCCTTCTGATGCGTGAGATATTAATCGCATAGAAAAGTTAGATATAGATTCAGTGGTGGCCAGCTGAGAGGCCACTTTGTCACTGACTTCATCAGACACGGCACCAGTCAGGGTTTCAGAGAGCTCAGAAACCAGATCCCTCTGAAGCCTGATAAAATGTGCCATATAATTCAGGGACCTGGTAGCAAAGGTCACTGAAGCAAAGGTGCGCTTCCCTATCCTGTCCAGGGCCCGGGACTCTCGGTTAGGTGGATGGACAGTCTGTCTTTCTTCTGCCAGATCCTTTTTTGTTGTGGCCGCCACCACCAAAGCATCCACAGGAAGACCTTTGGACCAATGGGGATCCGAAGCAGGAGGGGACAAGATCTTATCTGGCCTCCGGGTAATAGCTTCAACAGTATCAGGAGCCTTCCAAGCACGCTGCACAATGAGCCGGACAAGTTCATCGGCAGGTGGAGTAACCTAGGAGGTAGGGGGCCGGGCGCGAAAGGCCTGCAGGAACACAGATTCCTCATAGGTCGGATTAGAGTACTGCCAGTCACTTCTCTGTTTCAGGATTTCGAGGATATCACCAAAGGATACCTCAGAGGGTGACCGAGGGGTTTCTTCCCCCTCATCGAAATCTGCGTTTTTGGTGAGGGACTCCTTTGAGGAGTCCATGTGCTTCCTCTTACACAAACTTTTCCGGTGGACCTCCTAAGTGGGAGAAGCTGGTGAAGACAGCGGAAAAGGGGATTCCTGAGGCAATATGTCCTGCGGCCCCTGCACCCGGTGTCAGCTAGGTGCGACTTGTGAAACCAGTGTACCAGAGGAGGGCGGAGGTATAGACCGTCCAGAATCGCCAGCAGCAGCAAAAGCCTTCTCCATCAGTTGGAAGGCCGGTCCACCCGAAGAGGAGTGCATGTCTAGGCCAGGGGTCACCCCTCACCTAAGTGGCTCAGCCTGCCGACCTGGAGTGCCTGGATGGCTGTGGAGCAGCAAACTATGTGCGTCACAACTGACATCCTGGATCATAGCAAAACCTTCCTGCCATGAAGGCAACTGCGGTTCCTTAGTGAGATCCATAAAGGGAACCGCAGAAGGGAAGTCTGTGCTATATACATGGACTTCAAAGGCAATGAAGGAGGAGAATAAGAAGGGGTCTTTGGAGATGGGTGATCACCTCCCAAGGAAGGATAGTTCCTGAGGGGTGGGATACCTCTGGCCAAGAGTACCTGGTCCACAAGACGCAACACATCATGTTCGGAAAGGCTTCTATTAGACCTCACAGAGACTGAGGGAGAAATAGGCCTGTAAACAGAAGAGGCAGACTCGGTGCCCATCTCATCTGACTGCACAGAGGACAACGGTGCCAAGAGAGACTGGACTACTGTTGTCTGCACCGAAGAACTCATTGGTGCCGAGGTCATGGTCTGCACCGATACAGGGATCGGTGCCAAAGTGGTTGTCGGTGCCAAAGCTTGAACCAACAAAACTGGAGTCAACAATAAAGGTGTCGGTTCCGAGGATGATCTTGGAGCTGATGCAGTCAAGGTCTGCGCCGACTGAACGGTCGGTGCCGATACAGTAATAATTGTCTGCACAGAGGAGCCCCTCGGTGCTGAAATATAGAAGGCTGCAGGAGAAGACGGAGCCGAAATCACTAATGGAGCCGAAGGCCTCGGTGCCAAAGGTCTAGCCACCGAAAGCACTGGGACTGGCTGAGAGAGCTCCTGAGTCGAAATTTTAGCCTTTTTAGGTTTTGGTTGACGGGAGTCCCCAGCCGAGGACGAAGGCAAAGACTTAACCTTAGTAGGAACATCCGTAGTTTTCTTATGGGCTCTATGAGGGGTTGAGGCCTCTGACCCAGAAATAGCCTCTGAAAAGGGAGATTTTAGAAGTCCCTTCAGTAACAGCTTGTTTTTCCTTTCCAACAAGGTTCTATTAGAAAAGTTCTCACAAATAGTACATGGTGGGTCAACAGACAAATGGGAAGCTCCCAAACAATAAACACACAGTGTGCATCAGAAGAAGGCAGTTTGTGTCCACAATCAGCACACCGCTTAAACCCCGGACTACCTTTCTTATCTGCCATGGCAGCAAATTAATTAATAGCGAAGGTACCAACAATGGTACAAGAGAGTACCAAAAGGTATGAGAGAAAAGAGAAAAGGATTACAAACGATGGTAAAGAGAAAATACCTCGCAGTAAAAGTGGTAAAGAAAGAAGCAGAAAAACCTGAAGAAATTATGAACGCTAGATGCGATAGAGTAAGAGACATTAAAATATGAACTTTCCTGACAGAAAAGTAATCTGTAAAACTATTAAACAACAATTGAATGTACTTAGCTCAAGAGAAGTAGCTTGACATGACCGAATGGCAATGCGGCAAACGAAATCTGAGGTAACAGGGAGAGGGTGATTGTGGGTAAGAGTTTAGCTCGAGAGTTTGAAGCTGACACGAGCCTGGAAAATGGCCGGCTCAGTTCCAAGCTCGGAACCGATACCCATGCGTAAGGAATGAACGAGGATTAGCAATATCAGGTAGTATGTTTCTATCAGACATTTGTAGATGATTTAATTTGGGATGGAACACTACAACAATTAAATGATTATATGCAATATTTAAATACAGCTACAAATTCCTTGAAGTTTAAAATGTTGTTCTCAAAAGACAAGATAGTCTTTCTGGATATAGAGTTATGTAAGAAGGGTAGGTATACTGAAACAAGTATACATAAGAGGTTCATGTAAGTAGATATGTGAATAGAGACAGCATGCATGCCCCTCATATTTTTAAAGGTATACTGAAATCACAAATGATTAGAACTAGTTTATTAAATACAGACCAGGAAAGTTTTGAAAAACAGATCAAAGAGATGATGGATGAATTCATATATAATGGATACAAGTCTGAGATGGTAGAGCAAGTATGCAAAGAGGTTACTGATGGGAGAAAGAGTGAATATAGCCCAATTTTTGAAAACAGTCTAAAAGATACAATAGAAATACAGAAGAAAGCACATAAGAATGATGTAATTAGATATGTTACAACTTATAACTTATTAACGAAAGAAGTGAAATGTGTAATATATAAGAATTGGACAATTCTGATGGTAATGCCAAAACTTAGAGAGATAGTAGGCGAAAGACCCTTATTCGCTTATAGAAATTCGGAAAACTTGAGGTTATGTTATAAAGACTTTAAAGCAAATAACACAGGGAAAGAATATATTTAATACAATAAGTACCTTTAAGTGTTATAATTGTAGCTACTGTGATAATAATCATGAGGGGGAGAATAGATTTGTGCACCTTATAACAAACAAAGAATGTATTTTTTCTTGTATTGCAAATTGTAACACAACACAAGTAATAAACCTAGTTACCTGTATAGTCTGCCCCTCATTCTATGCAGGAAAGACTACCAGGAAACTAAGGGAATGAATAGTGGAGCACAAATCAAATATTAGGAGAAGTATAAACATGAATGCATTACGTAAACATATAACTGACAATGGTCCAGGACATAATTTTAAATTTAGGGTGATGGATAGAGTAACCATGAGCATAAGGGGTGGTGATTTAAACATTTTTTTACAAATAAAAGAATATGAATGGATTGTAAGGTTAAGAGCAGATAGTAAACCAGGTATTAATAGTATGGCTAGTATAAAGCCTATTTCAGTAAAGAAAAAACAAAAAAATAAAATAACAGTGAGTTAGAAAATATTAAGAATGAAGTGATTATATTTATTATGTTTAATACATGATTTTAACATTTTGTGACTAACATTTTATGAATTTTTCATGAATAACTGTACAGGGGGAGGGGATGTGATATAAGTGTATGATAGGTTAAGCTGGCTGACATGTGATTATTGATGCTCCTACTTAAAATGGATGTATTAACTGATTTTATAATGCGCTGAAGAAGGGTGTTAACCCAAAAGCTTTTCGGAATAAATTTGTTCTTGGCGTGGTTATTTTTGCTAAAATCAGGACATTCCCAGTACCTGCCCCCTTCCTCTCATATCTAGGGATCAGGTCATCACTGCTCTCTCAAAGGCAAAAAATACAGCCTCCATGGGACCTGATAACATCCCAGACTGCATCCTATATCAACTCAGGCAGGAACTAGCAGCACCATAAGGCACTCTATTCAACCAAAGCCAGAGTACCAGTTTTGCCCCAGCTGAGTGGAGGACAGCCAGTGTCATCCCTTTACACAAAGGTGGAGCCTCCACTGATCTGGGAAATTACAGACTGATCAGCCTAACTAGCCTGATCTGCAAGGCCATGGAATGGATTATCATGGACCTCATTATCAAGGACATTGGCAACCTCCAAACACTCGATCCCACACAGTTTGGCTTCATCAAGGGGAGGTCATGTCTTAAATTTGTTCGACTTTTCTGTGACAGTCACCAAAGCCATGGATGAGGGGAAGACAGTGCACACCTCTTACCTTGACCTGATGAAAGCCTTCGACACTATTCCCCACTCAGGCATAATAGATAAACTCTCTCAACTAGGCATCAATCCATATGTTACCAGATGGGTAGCCAAATGGTTCACTGACAGAACCTACCTAGTCAAAATAGGGGAAGCCACCTCAAGCAGTACACCCGTGTCGAGTGGCATACCCCAGGGTTCGGTCTTGGGGCCTCTGTTATTTGGGATATACTTTTCTGAGGTACAGGCCCAAAACCAATGGGCTATGGCTGACCAAGTTTGCAGATGACTGCAAGTTGGGAGCTGTCATCAATTCCCCTAGTGACGTGGACATCCTCCAAGAGGGTCTCAACCAAACAAATGACAGGTACCAGAAACATGGCATCAAGGTGAATACAAAAAATGCATGATCATCCCCTTAGGGGAGAGAGATGTCTCCACATATTATTACATCAATAGCAACATTCTAATCATGCGGTCAGTCGTGAGGGATTTGGGCACCCAGATTGATAGCAGCCCGACTTTTGACCACCATGTTGCTTCCAATGTACGGAAAGCTTTCTACATGGGCCAACTCATAAATAAGGGTATCTCACCCAGGGACAAGGAGGTCATAACATCAATGTATTCTTCCTTTATAAGACCCATTATTGAGTACAATGCCCCATTCAGCATGTACCTCATACAGCACATGCAACAGCTGGAGAGACCACAGAGGTTCCTCACCAGGAGAATCCAGGGGCTCAAAAATCTACCATAATACACAGACAGGTTAAAAGCCCTATGCCTCTACTCGGTTTCATACAGACTCCTCAGACGTGACGTCTGTCTGGCATACAAGGCGATCTCAGACCTCACCTTGATAGGACTGCTGCATATCTGCAAGTCAAGCTCCACTCGAGTAACCCGCACACATGGCCTCAACCTGGTCTGTGACATCAATAGAACTTTCTGGTGAGACAGATTTGTATCCCAGAGACTCCCCCCATCTATGGAATAGACTCCCTCTCCACATCAGACTACCTAAGGGCTTAAGGGTTTGCAAATACCCTAACAATGTCACTGAAGGGTCTGAATTTCATACTGAGCTCATTACTATTTTTGACAATTGTGGTTTAAATGTAATGAAAGCTATTATTAACAACAATGAAAGGTTAATGCAAAAGTTGCATGGTGACATAGAGAAAATTAACAAAGCTATCACAAATGATTTGTTATACACTGTTGAGGCAAATAAGAGAAAATATGAGAATGTTTTTGAAAATGTTGATACTAAATGTAAGGAGGTTCAGAACAGGAAGATAGGGAAAATAAAAAGAGACCAAGTGGAATACAAAAATAAAACTCATTACCCTAGACCTAGAATTACTCACAGGAATGGGTATGACAAATGGAGGAAAGATGACAACTTTGAAGGAGAATGGGGGGAAACGGACACTGAAGAACAACAACAAGAAATATTAGAGACAGACGAGTATCCCCCATTAAGGAGATCAGAGAGGCTTATGCAGCAGGGTAGGGTTTATTACAATTCAACCAACTACAGGGAGGGGGAGATCTTACCAGACGACACGTCAAGGTTGGAACTAGAAGTTGGTATTTCTAACAACTTGAATACCTGGACTTTCAATGGGTTCAACATATACAATTATTCTAGTGTCAGCATCAACAAGAGTTGGTTTGATCTTTTTTTCCAAAGGCTTCACCTTTGTTCCCACACAAAAAACGGACATTTTCAAATTATTGATAGACATCAAGTTGTTTATCCGAAAAAGAATTTAGAACTTTTCTTCAAGGACAACAAGTCTGATTTTCAAGAACAGGGGTTGAAGCGGAAAAGTACATTCAACCCTCCAACTCACCCTCAACTTAGGAACTTTGAATTAAAAGTTGAACATGAAATAAGAAATCATTTGACAACAAGAACTTTTCATTCAAATTTAACCCAGGAAGAAAAAAACACTTTGAGAGTCATTAGTGAAAATCACAATCTGAGGGTAATGAAACCTGACAAAGGAGGAGGGTTGTGGTCATGGAAACAATACAATATGAAGGGAAAATGTTGGACTTACTAAATGATTCAGACAAATACACTAGGGTATCCATCAACGAAGTGAATTTAGCATACAGAAGGATTCACTGTTTACTATATGACATGTTAATGCAAGGTTCCATAGATCAAAACACTTACAAATTTTTGGTTGTGGACAAACCAAAAATTCCCTGCATTTCGGGATACCCAAAGTCCACAAAAATGCCTGTGACCCCCCTAAGACCAATTGTGTCAGCGGAAGGATCAATTACAGCTCCTAGCCAAGTTTGTTGATCACAAGATCAAACATGTACTCGAGGGATGTGAAAATGTTCTAAAAGACTCTTGGGATTTACTGAGAAGAATTAAACCCTCAATATACAGTGAAAACACCTGCTTTGGAACCATGGACGTGATTGATTTGTTTGGTTGTATCCCCATGATTTAGGCCTTTCTTGGTTTGAAGAAAAATTAATTGAAAGTAAAAACTGACACAGACTGATTTCGTTAACACTCTAACATTCATGGAAATTGTATTAAAAACAATTTCATCTACTTCAAGGAGTACTTCAAACAAGAAAAGGGGGTTGCGATGGGTGCACACTGTGCACCCACATATGCCAATATTATAATGGCCTTTTGGGAAGAAACTTTTCTTCTCAATTCTCCTTTGATGAACGAATGCTCCTTTATACTAGGTATCTAGATGATTTGTGTTTTTGGAGTGGCAGTGAAGAAAATTTCAACAACCTTTTGACCTTAAGTCAACAACACCTCCACATTTTTGAAATTTACTAGTAACTTTGACAAACAGACATTAAAATATCTTGATGTTCACATAGAGAAAAAGAGGGGAACCTGTCATCAAGAATTTTCAGGAAAGAAACCTTCTCCAACTCTTATTTGCACTACACCAGTTGCCATCCCCCACCAGTAAAGGGGTGTTGAAAGGGCAATTGGTTAGGTGTAGCAGAATGACCTCTGATAACAAAGTTTTTCTTGAAGAAACTGAACTGTTAAAGAATCTTTTACCCAGAGAGGGTACCCTCTAGAGATGTTCAACAAGGTGTTGGAGGAAGTCAATACAAAAAGAGCAGACACTTTTGCCCTATTTTAGGGAAGGAAGAAATACTAACCCACAATTTAGGTTCAGCGGGCAATTTACTGAAAAGGGGACAGGATTAATAACTACCTTTAGCGAACAATCAGCTTTTGTCAGGAACATATTTTCTAGAGAATGGGATAGCTTTTCAAAATTTTCAGATCTTGAATCTATCTTTGATAAAGAACTAACCCATGTATATCGAGAGGAAAAGTATCAAGAATTACCTTGAAGCAGGGATGAAAAACAACAAGTGTAATAACCAAGAAAAATCCAAGAAAGGATTACAAAAGTGTGGGAGATGTAATTATTGTACCTACCTGATCTGTGGGGAAAGTATGGTTTTAGAAGCAAGGAAAATGACCATACATTTAAATTCATTTGCTAACTGTGACACCAAAGGCATCATATATTTAGCTGTTTGCAAAAATGTCCCTCTTTCTACGTTGGAAAGAGCGAGAGAAAGCTCAGACAGAGAATATACGAGCACTTATATGATGTCAGGGTGAAGAAAGAAAAAGTGCATTGAGTAAACATTCAATAAAATGCAACACCACAGGTTACTCATTTTTGTATTGGAAGTGGTTCCCACTAATCCAAGAGGTGGAATGGGAGACACTCATTGAGTATAAAGAATTGTATTGGCAGCTCTTTTGGATGCAAACCGTAATTTTGGGCTCAATGATATGGTATTATTGGCCAGTTTTGAAGATGAGAGCTGCCAAGCTTTAACTCAAAGAAGTTTTTTCAGTTTTGGTTTTATTGTTATGATATTTTATACAGATTGCAAAAACAAGTGTTTCTTTGGATTCTCAAGGTCTCAGTGTATGGCTTCAATTCATTCAATGGCCACAAGATGGTGCTTTGTTGTTATTTCAGATCCAAAAGCCCAAATCAAGCACAACACAGAAACATTTTAAAAGTTTTATTTAAATGTATTTAAATGTATTAAAGGTTTTAAATTCTTAGACAAATTATAATAAAAAGGGTATAAGTTGAGATTATATGTTTTAGAGAATTGGACTTATTTATTTAGTTTTTTACATAGTTTTTATGAATTAATCATTCAATTAAATGAACCTTAATTGAATGTGTTAAAGGATTGGACAACAGACCTATGACTAAATTCAAACAGCATATAAAAGCATTTCAGTTTTAAAATGGATGTATAACTGATGAAGTTGGCGACGAAAACGTGTATGTGGATACGTTATTTTGTTTTGCTTGTCTTTATTTGATCCAGTCTTTGTTGTGGAGTGGTTCAAAGTGCTTATTAAAAGCAATTTTACCTTGGAGCTTCGATTTATTTGTGCCTGGTGGAGTTCTCATCACACTTTTCCTGGTTATAAACTTTTTTGGCTCATTTTACCTTTTATCAGTTTTTATGGAGCCGCTGCCGAGCACAGATCCAGCTCCCAAGAGCTCAGAGACTGGGGAACTACGGAAGTTGATTGGGCAACTCACGCAGTTGGTTGCCTTGCTGACACCGCTAAGTCAGTCTTTTGCTTCAATTGCTGCTTCTACACGATTACCGGGAAATCAGGAAGCTAATCGGATGCAGACTGAAGCGGATGTATTCACCTGCAATGATGCAAGTAATGTTTTTTCAACAGAAGAAGATTTAAACTGTAACAACAGTTTAGATGGCTTTCCGCACATCACAGTGGATCAAACGAACACCAACAGCAACAGAGCAGAGGGTGTTTCTGTAAGACCAAAAAGTCAGCGAAACGGCAACAAGCCTGCATGGACCAGCCTAATGCTACTACAGGTACACAAAAACTGTTTTCTGACTGCTTCAAAGCTAAATATAGCTTTGAATTTCAAAGCAGTCCAACCAAATATAGTAACATTAATTTTGGTACGCTTTTGGATGATTTGGAATTTTATTTGATTAAGTACAAAACGCCGAAATGGACAATGATTACCTTAGACACTGTACTACCCTAAATATTGTACCTAAGGGCTTAAGGGTTTGCAAATACCCTAACAATGTCACTGAAGGGTCTGAATTTCATACTGAGCTCATTACTATTTTTGACAATTGTGGTTTAAATGTAATGAAAGCTATTATTAACAACAATGAAAGGTTAATGCAAAAGTTGCATGGTGACATAGAGAAAATTAACAAAGCTATCACAAATGATTTGTTATACACTGTTGAGGCAAATAAGAGAAAATATGAGAATGTTTTTGAAAATGTTGATACTAAATGTAAGGAGGTTCAGAACAGGAAGATAGGGAAAATAAAAAGAGACCAAGTGGAATACAAAATAAAACTCATTACCCTAGACCTAGAATTACTCACAGGAATGGGTATGACAAATGGAGGAAAGATGACAACTTTGAAGGAGAATGGGGGGAAACGGACACTGAAGAACAACAACAAGAAATATTAGAGACAGACGAGTATCCCCATTAAGGAGATCAGAGAGGCTTATGCAGCAGGGTAGGGTTTATTACAATTCAAAACAACAAGGGGGGAGGGGAGGGGGATCTTACCAGACGACACGTCAAGGTTGGAACTAGAAGTTGGTATTTCTAACAACTTGAATACCTGGACTTTCAATGGGTTCAACATATACAATTATTCTAGTGTCAGCATCAACAAGAGTTGGTTTGATCTTTTTCCAAAGGCTTCACCTTTGTTCCCACACAAAAACGGACATTTTCAAATTATTGATAGACATCAAGTTGTTTATCCGGAAAAGAATTTAGAACTTTTCTTCAAGGACAACAAGTCTGATTTTCAAGAACAGGGGTTGAAGCGGAAAAGTACATTCAACCCTCCAACTCACCCTCAACTTAGGAACTTTGAATTAAAAGTTGAACATGAAATAAGAAATCATTTGACAACAAGAACTTTTCATTCAAATTTAACCCAGGAAGAAAAAAACACTTTGAGAGTCATTAGTGAAAATCACAATCTGAGGGTAATGAAACCTGACAAAGGAGGAGGGGTTGTGGTCATGGAAACAATACAATATGAAGGAAAATGTTGGACTTACTAAATGATTCAGACAAATACACTAGGGTATCCATCAACGAAGTGAATTTAGCATACAGAAGGATTCACTGTTTACTATATGACATGTTAATGCAAGGTTCCATAGATCAAAACACTTACAAATTTTTGGTTGTGGACAAACCAAAAATTCCCTGCATTTTCGGGATACCCAAAGTCCACAAAAATGCCTGTGACCCGCCCCTAAGACCAATTGTGTCAGCGGAAGGATCAATTACAGCTCCCCTAGCCAAGTTTGTTGATCACATGATCAAACATGTACTCGAGGGATGTGGAAATGTTCTAAAAGACTCTTGGGATTTACTGAGAAGAATTAAACCCTCAATATACAGTGAAAACACCTGCTTTGGAACCATGGACGTGATTGATTTGTTTGGTTGTATCCCCCATGATTTAGGCCTTTCTTGGTTTGAAGAAAAATTAATTGAAAGTAAAAAACTGACACAGACTGATTTCGTTAACACTCTAACATTCATGGAAATTGTATTAAAAAACAATTTCATCTACTTCCAAGGGGAGTACTTCAAACAAGAAAAGGGGTTGCGATGGGTGCACACTGTGCACCCACATATGCCAATATTATAATGGCCTTTTGGGAAGAAACTTTTCTTCTCAATTCTCCTTTGATGAACGAATGCTCCCTTTATACTAGGTATCTAGATGATTTGTGTTTTTTTTGGAGTGGCAGTGAAGAAAATTTCAACAACCTTTTGACCTTCGTCAACAACACCTCCACATTTTGAAATTTACTAGTAACTTTGACAAACAGACATTAAAATATCTTGATGTTCACATAGAGAAAAAAGAGGGGAACCTGTCATCAAGAATTTTCAGGAAAGAAACCTTCTCCAACTCTTATTTGCACTACACCAGTTGCCATCCCCCCCACCAGAAAAAAGGGGGTGTTGAAAGGGCAATTGGTTAGGTGTAGCAGAATGACCTCTGATAACAAAGTTTTTCTTGAAGAAACTGAACTGTTAAAGAATCTTTTTACCCAGAGAGGGTACCCTCTAGAGATGTTCAACAAGGTGTTGGAGGAAGTCAATACAAAAGAGCAGACACTTTTGCCCCTATTTTAGGGAAGGAAGAAATACTAACCCACAATTTAGGTTCAGCGGCAATTTCGCTGAAAAGGGACAGGATTAATAACTACCTTTAGCGAACAATCAGCTTTTGTCAGGAACATATTTTCTAGAGAATGGGATAGCTTTTCAAAATTTTCAGATCTTGAATCTATCTTTGATAAAGAACTAACCCATGTATATCGTAGAGGGAAAAGTATCAAGAATTACCTTGAAGCAGGGATGAAAAACAACAAGTGTAATAACCAAGAAAAATCCAAGAAAGGATTACAAAAGTGTGGGAGATGTAATTATTGTACCTACCTGATCTGTGGGGAAAGTATGGTTTTAGAAGCAAGGAAAATGACCATACATTTAAATTCATTTGCTAACTGTGACACCAAAGGCATCATATATTTAGCTGTTTGCAAAAATGTCCCTCTTTCTACGTTGGAAAGAGCGAGAGAAAGCTCAGACAGAGAATATCTGAGCACTTATATGATGTCAGGGTGAAGAAAGAAAAAGTGCATTGAGTAAACATTCAATAAAATGCAACACCACAGGTTACTCATTTTTGTATTGGAAGTGGTTCCCACTAATCCAAGAGGTGGAATGTGGGAGACACTCATTGAGTATAAAGAATTGTATTGGCAGCTCTTTTGGATGCAAACCGTAATTTTGGGCTCAATGATATGGTATTATTGCCAGTTTTGAAGATGAGAGCTGCCAAGCTTTAACTCAAAGAAGTTTTTTCAGTTTTGGTTTTATTGTTATGATATTTTATACAGATTGCAAAAACAAGTGTTTCTTTGGATTCTCAAGGTCTCAGTGTATGGCTTCAATTCATTCAATGGCCACAAGATGGTGCTTTGTTGTTATTTCAGATCCAAAAGCCCAAATCAAGCACAACACAGAAACATTTTAAAAGTTTTATTTAAATGTATTTAAATGTATTAAAGGTTTTAAATTCTTAGACAAATTATAATAAAAAGGGTATAAGTTGAGATTATATGTTTTAGAGAATTGGACTTATTTATTTAGTTTTTTACATAGTTTTTATGAATTAATCATTCAATTAAATGAACCTTAATTGAATGTGTTAAAGGATTGGACAACAGACCTATGACTAAATTCAAACAGCATATAAAAGCATTTCAGTTTTAAAATGGATGTATAACTGATGAAGTTGGCATTTAAAACGTGTATGTGGATACGTTATTTTGTTTTGCTTGTCTTTATTTGATCCAGTCTTTGTTGTGGAGTGGTTCAAAGTGCTTATTAAAAGCAATTTTACCTTGGAGCTTCGATTTATTTGTGCCTGGTGGAGTTCTCATCACACTTTTCCTGGTTATAAACTTTTTTGGCTCATTTTACCTTTTATCAATGTATTCTTCCTTTATAAGACCCATTATTGAGTACAATGCCCCATTCAGCATGTACCTCATACAGCACATGCAACAGCTGGAGAGACCACAGAGGTTCCTCACCAGGAGAATCCAGGGGCTCAAAAATCTACCATAATACACAGACAGGTTAAAAGCCCTATGCCTCTACTCGGTTTCATACAGACTCCTCAGACGTGACGTCTGTCTGGCATACAAGGCGATCTCAGACCTCACCTTGATAGGACTGCTGCATATCTGCAAGTCAAGCTCCACTCGAGTAACCCGCACACATGGCCTCAACCTGGTCTGTGACATCAATAGAACTTTCTGGTGAGACAGATTTGTATCCCAGAGACTCCCCCCATCTATGGAATAGACTCCCTCTCCACATCAGACTACCTCTTCACCCCTTTTTAAAAGTGCTGTCTGGATAACTGGATGGGAAATAGAAAATGCATCCCTGGGATTCTACCAGTGTCCCTGCTGGACAGGGACACCTGGTGCTGATTTGTCTATGCATGGGCTAAACTCTTGGCTAGGCTTATAAGGGTCTCAGGGACAATAGCCTAGTAACTTTCTATGATCCTATGAACCACATCCAGGCATAGGTTGGTACTAGGCCATTGGCCCTAGGGCCTATACAAGCCTAGCCATAACAATTCCCTGGATATTTCTTCCCACAATATATTTACTTCCCTGGACCCCTGTCTTGCAGGGCGACTGACATGATCCCCGAGGTGAATTTCCTATCTCCCATCCAATCGTCAAGGTTCTTTTTGAAGAGGGACAAGGAGGTGCTCTGCTTGACATGTATGGGCAGTCTATTCCAGAATATGGGGAGTCTCTGGGTCAGGAATCAAATGGCAATGTCACAGCCACTGGCTCTTGAGATGTCTCCTGCAGAATGGAAAATCAACCTCATGAATGAGTTGGATATCAATTTAAGAGTGGCCATTCTGGACAAAAAGGTTTGCATTCCTCATAAGACATGGACTCAGGGACCAAGCTAGATAGTTCCTTGATAAAGTCTCTCTGTAGCCTGGTAAAGTGAGATAAGTAGTTTAGCGCTCGCAAAGCAAACATGGCCGAAGTGTAAACCCTCTTTCCAAATCTGTCCAAAGTCCTAGACTCCCTGTTAGGGGGATGAACAGTGGAGCTTTCCTGAGCCAGCTCCTTTCTGGTGGCTGCCACAACAACCATGGCATCTACCAAGATCCCTTTGGTCCAGTGCAATCTGTCTATGGGGGCAATGAGTATCTTATCCTCCCCATTTGAGTATGGGCTCTACAGTGTCCAGTTCCTTCCATGCCCTGCTAGATATGAAATCCAGCAGGGGATACACAGCATGTAGATGGGCTGGTGTCAAAAGCCTTCAAAACCACTGTCTCCTCTGGGTTAGGGTTTTGGGAGGACCATCTACCTTTTTGAAGAAGGATCTCTAAGATGTCTGCAAAGGAGACATCATCAGGTGGAGGATCTAGGGGACCTCTCTCCTTCCATGAAGTCAGTGTCAGTAATGACCGATTATTGAGGGAATCCAAGTGTCTCCTTTTATAGGTTCATAGGTATACGTACTAGGCTAATGACCCTGGGGCCTTTAGAGGCCTAGCCATATGATTACCCTGGCATAGTGCCACCCGACCTTAGATCCCAGTGCCTCTCTTGAGTAGAGCCAGTGGAGTTATCCCCAGGGTGAATAAAGAAGTTACGTACTCACCATAAAGTTTGATGTATTTAGTCCATCTCGCCTCACATTCTTACCCGTGGGTTTGGTGCCGAACCTCGGCACAGACTCGGCCATACTCTAGCTCGAAGTCTTTCAATTGGCTGGGCTACGAAGTAACCCATGCTGCACTGCTCCCTTTCTCCAGATCTTGTTTGCTGCAAGCTCAATCACTCTATCACTCTCCCTCCATACACATAACACATAGAGAAAGAAACAACATTCCAATAATAAAAGGAGTACTGAAACCAGAACTGACCTCTAGGTCCTCCAGGATGGGGGAAGGCAGGAGGGTAAGTAAGAATGTGAGGCGAGATGGACTACATACATCGAACATTATGGTAAGTACATAACTTCTTGATGTTATGTAGTCTAATCTCGTCTACATTCTTACCCATGGATCAGCGTCCCTAGCACCTGAACCCTGGGAGGCTCAGTGGAAAATACTCCTGAGCACTGTGGAACCAAAGGAAGATCTGCCTCTAGACACCAAATCCAATTTGTAGTGAGGAGACACCCATGTAGCCGCAGCACAAATATCATCCATAGACACCCTGGCCTGAAGTGCTGTAGAGGTAGACATAGATCGGGTAGAATGAGCCTTCACTCTAAATGGTAAATCCTTACCACCTGAGGCATAAATGAAGGAAATACAACTAGAGATCCATCTAGACAACGTCACTTTGGAAACAGGAGACCCAATCTTATTTTCTGAAAATGAGACAAATAGCTGATCCGATTTTCTAAGATCCCTCGTTCAATGCAGATAAAAATGCAACTGCCTGTGAACATCCAGTTGGTGAAATTTAAATTCTGCCCTATTAGAGAACTCTGGAAAAAATACAGGCAGTTCAATGGATTGGTTGAGATTACTAACCAAAGCCACTTTTGGCATAAAGGAAGGGTTTGGTCTGAGGGAAACCCTGTCCTTGTGAAAAATCAAGTAAGACTGTCTGATAGACAAAGCTTGGAGCTCCGAGATATGTCTAGCTGAAGTGAGGGCTACCAAAAAGATAGTTTTCCAAGTCAAAAACTTTACTTCACAAGTAGCTGCAGTCTCAAAGGGGGAAGAGGCGAGACATTATAGCACAAAATTTAGGTCCCAAGGCATGACCGGGTCGAAGACTGGAGGGCGAAGCAGCATAGTGCCTTTCAAGAATGCCTTACATAGTCTATGCGCCATTGGGCTGGGTTCATTAGTGACGCGAAAAGTGGAAATAGCGCCCAACTGTACTTTAATGGTCAGGGCTGCTGACCCCTGATTGAAAAGCATGGAGAGAAATTCCAGAACTGAAGAAACTGGAGCTGTATAAGGATCAATTTGTCTTGCCTGAGCCCAGATGGAGAATCTTTTCCATTTACTGAAATAAATCTTTCTAGTCGAAGGTTTTTGGGAAGAAGATAGAATATGAATCACTTCCGGAGGAAAATGATGAAGACTGACTAGTGATGGAAGTGGAGTAGCCAAGCTGTCAACCGGAGGGTCTGAAGAGAAGGATGGAACTGCCCTGACATATGAGTCAGAAGATCTGGCTGTGGGTCCAGAATCCAGGGGGCGTCCATGAGATACGGATGGAGAAAGGGGAACCAAATTTGACGAGGCCAGTGTGGAGCTATCAGAATTATTCTGCTTCCCAAGGACTGTGCTTTCTGAATAACCTTTGTCAACAGAGAAATAGGAGGGAAGGCATAAAGTAGAACGGAGGGCCAATCGTGAACTAGAGCGTCCCTGGGTGACTCCCCCGGAGGGGGCATAAGGGTGAAGTAGCTGCTGCACTTGTTATTGAGGGGACTGGCAAATAGATCGCAGCAAAGCTGACCCCATCTGTGGAAAATCTGCTCCACAACTTGACTGTTCAGGGACCACTCAAGAGGCATCAGAATAGCTCTGCTCAACCTGTCGGTGATCACGTTGGACTTCCCAATGTTTCTTGTAGCAACCCACATTCCGGGAAGACACTGCCACACTCGAATGGCCTCTCTGCAAAGGGGTTATGACTTGGTTCCTCCCCATTTGTTCAGATACCATACCACCAACATATTGTCTGAGTGGATCGCAATTGTCCCGAAAGGAAGAAAGCTCTGAAGTGCTTACAACGCTAGTAGCACTGCTCTCATCTCCAAGATATTGATATGCAGATGTATCTCGTGTTCGTGCCACATGCCTTGGACCTTCCTGCTGAGATAATGCCCCCACACCCCATCTGGGAGGCATCCATGGTCACTGTGGCAACAGGAGGGGATGGGATGAAGGGTTTTCCTGCATTGAGGTTGCTGGAGTGAAACCGCCAGTGTAGATCTTGCTTGCACCTGTCTGTGATCATTATGAGATGAGAAAGCAGAAGATTATGTAGAGACCACTTGGCGAAGAGCATCCACTGAAGGAGCCTCATGTGAAGCCTCGCAAGAGGAACCAGCATAATTGTTGCAGCCATAGTCCCTAACAATTTGAGAACCGTTTTTGCCTTCACTCTCTTTTTTGAGGGAGCAACGAGTATACTTGTTGCAAAACTTGAATCCTTTCTTGTGGTAAAAACGCCCTCATGAGCACGGTGTCTAACTCGGCGCCTATAAAGGTGACATGCTGTGAGGGCAACAAGGCAGACTTTTCCCAGTTTAGTGTGATACCCAGTTGCTGACACAACTTCATAGTGGCGTCTCTGGTCTGTAGTAGTAGATGCCTGGTGGTGGCAGAAAGGAGTCAGTCGTCCAGGTACAGAAACACTTGGAATCCCTGACATCTCAAGTGAGCCGTCACCACTGCCATACAATTGGTGAACACTCTGGGGGCTGTTGTGAGACCAAAGGGCAGGGCACGAAATTGAAAATGACTGTCTCCCAGTCGGAAGCATAGATGACTTCTGGATGCCCTGTCCATCTTTATGTGGTAGTAAGCATTCTTGAGGTCGAAGGAGCACATCCACACTTCTTTTCCCAACAATAGGAGAATAGATTGCAACATGACCATTCGGAACTTGGACTTCTTCACGTGGAGGTTCAAGCGGCTGAGATCCAAGATGGGTCTCAAGTCCCCTGTTCTTTTCGGCACCAAAAAGAATCTGGAGTAAGTCCCTAATCCGATCTGGTCTGAAGGGACACGCTGGATGGCTCCTTTTTCTAGCAGCTTTATAACCTCTGAAGCTGCGGAATCCCTTTGATTGGGTGGAACATCTGAAATACTTTTGATCAGTGGGGGGGAGAAGAGAAGGGAATGTGATATCCTCCAGAAATTATTTTTAATACCCACTGGTCCTGGGTGATGTCTTGTCAGGCTTCTGGGTATAGTGAAATGCGACCCCTGACTGGCTCCGGAAACGTGCAGTCGGGCCTCCCATCAGGAGCGCTGGTAGGGAGAACCACGAAAGGAATCACGGTCTCCCTGGTTACGCGGGCCTCCTCTGCCTCTAGGGCGGCATCTACCTGAGTTACTACCCCCCTCCCCTGCCTCTGGAGGGGAATCACTTTGTGCGTCATAAGAAAACCTCTGCGATTTCTTGAACCACTTTTTCTCACTCTTCTGGACCTTGGGATAAGGTCTAGAAGGCATGGAAAAACAGACTCCCACGGCAGACAAAGTTTTTCCCTCTTGCTCGCACCTAGTGAGTGTGTCTTTCACCTTGGTTCCGAACAACGAGGAATCATCAAACGGGGCGTTGGTGAATGTAGACTTGAAGGCCTCCACAAAATTACAGAGGCGCATCCAGGAGTGCCTTCTGAGAGAAACTCCGGAACTCGCTGCCCTACTCGCTCCCTCGGCTGCGTAAGAGATCAGCCTCATGGAGGAGTTAGCAATATAATTTAAGGTAGACATCTGAGCGTTGACTTTCTGAGCCACTGCGTCAGAAATGTTACCCTACAGGGCATCTCCCAGCTCTTTCAGGAGATCTCTATGGAGCAGTGTAAAATGTGACAAGTAATTCAGTGACCGCAGTGTAAAGGCCGCTGAAGAAAACATACGCTTCCCATACCGGTCCATGGTCCTGGACTCCTTGTTAGGGGGATGGACAGTAGATGAAGTCTCAGCCAGTTCCTTCTTGGTGGCCGCTGCCACCACCATGGCATCTACTGGGACGCCCTTCATGAGAAACTCTTTGCAAGAGGGGGCGGACAGAAATTTGTTGGGTCTCCTGGGAACTGGTTCCACAGTGTCAGGGGTTTCCCACACTCTCTGACAAACTAGATCCAGGAGTTCGTCAAAGGGTGTAGAGACCCAGGAGGCGGAGAGCTGAACCCCAAAGGCCTTCAGGAACACCGACTCCTCCTCAGAGAGGGGTTTAGAGGGCTAGTCGCCTCTCTTTCAAGTTCTCTAGGATATCAGAGAAAGAGATATCCTCAGAGGACGACTTGGGGGACCCCTCTGATTCCTCGAGGTCGGTGTTCGATGTGAGAGACTCTTCCTGGGAGTCTATGTGCTTCCTCTTGCACATTCTTTTTCTGGGTGGTTCCTCAGGCAAAAACTCTGGGGGGGCCCTCAGAAATTTGGGGACCACTCATTGAGGTATACTGAGGCCTTGGGTCTTCACTGTCCAAGGACAGAGGGCGATCACAGACTGATACTGGAAGGGGTAGAGTGTAAGTGCTGTATGATGCAGCTGAGGACCTGGCCAGCACACTCTGCATGACCTTGAAAGCTGGTCCCCCCAGCTCCGAGGATCGACCAACCATGGAAGACCTCGGAGCAGAAGGGGCAAGGTCCGAAGCCAAAGCAAGGGTCAGGCTCACCCGAGCCGAAGCACCGAGGGTCTTGGACCCCGTGGACGGAGCCAACGGGATTGGAGCCAATAAGCCAGGATGGGCTATTGGAGCTGACCTAGAAGCATCAAATGGCACCGACCACTCTGGCTCTGAAGGCAGAGATTTACTCGGAGGTATCGACGATGGATGGGTGATGGGCTCCGGAGCAGACTGGGCTGGAGCCAAAAGCAATTTAGCCAGCACCGGTGATTGAAGCAGTCTCTGTACCACTCTATCCACATCAGAGTGTCCTGGGGACCTAGAGGACAAGGTAGGAGATCTAGACCTCCTCTCTGAAGGAGACCTGCAAAGAGGAGAAACCGGTCTAAAAACTGGGGACCGGCTCTGAACTAGTACCTCAGACACCGGATCCGAGAGGCTGGGAGCCGATCTAAGTTCTGTTGGTTGACAAGCGTCCTTCGGCACCGAAGACAGTGGAGCTGAGAATGCCACAGTAGACTTAGTAACTTCCTCCGGAGGCTCCGATAAGACAGACGGAGCCGGAGATCTTTTTTTGCTTTAGATGTTTTGTCTCTTTTAGAGGGAGAGGACTTAGCACTAGAAGACATCTCCAAGTCTTCCTCAAAAGAGGGTTTCAATAGTCCCTTCAGAATTAGTTTGCTCTTCCTTTCTTGAAGAACACGAGGGCTGAATGCGTGACAGAACACACAAAACTCCTGAAGGTGAATAGCCCCCAAATAATAAATACACACAGAGTGCCCATCAGTAATGGGCATCTTGTACCCACATTTACTACATTTCTTAAAGCCCGAAGGCTTATGTTCTTTTGTATCCTTAGACATGATACTAACACAACACAACAATAAACTGACACCAGCAACAAGCGTGGGAACTAGACTAAAACTACAAACACTACACAAGGACCTCTAACTCAAACAGTCCTGACAGAAAAACAAGGGGAAGGACTAGGTCCTCAACTTAAATGGCCCTAGCCCAGAGGGGATACGTACCTAAAACAAAAACGAGCACAGAAGGGAAAAACAGATAACCAAGGGAGGACTAGGTCCTCTAACTAAAACGGGCCCAGCCTGTTGGGAGATACCTGATGGAATACCAGACAAAAAGTAGACAAATGCCACAAACGCCGCACAAAAACACTTCCACAAAGCAACAACACACACACCTAGCTATGAAAACAGCTTTTGGATCAAAATTTAGTCAAAATTTTAGTCAGGAAGACAAAAAGTTATACTTAGCCAAAGCAGAGACCACGTCTGAGCTTTACGAGTGGCAAACGAGATCTGGGGAAAGGGAGCAGTGCAGCATGGGATATCGCTTAGCCCAGCCAATTGAAAGACTTTGAGCTAGAGTATGGCCGAGTCGGAGCAGAGGTTCAGCTCCAAACCCACGGGTAAGAATGTAGGCGAGATTGGACTACATAACATCTTCTGCTTCCCATCCACTCAAGATTTCTCTTGAAGAGGGTCAGCGAGGTGCTCTGCTTGAGAGGTATGGGAAGTTTATTCCATAGCATGGGCAATCTCTGGGTTATGAACCTTTCCCTCCAACATCTTCTGTTAATTGTGGTAATGAGGTTGAGATCTCTGGAGCGTATGGGTGCAGAGGGATTGAGATTTCTTTAGATGTAGCACTTCTAACAGAGCTGGGTCAGACATGGCTTTGTAAGTCAAGCAGAGAGCGCCCCTAAGTAGGCGATATGAGACAGAGAATAGTTGGAGTTTGAGTCTGTCCATATAGGGCAAGTGTTTAAGGCCTAGGATCCTCTTTGTGAGGTACTTTTGCAGCCTCTATAGTTGTTGCAGGTGTCTAGTGAGGTACATTCCAAATGGGGCATTGTACTCTATGACTGACCTAATGAGGGAAGAGTAGAGGGAGATAATGATCGCTTTCTTCCCGGATGCAAAACCCTTAGTAATGAGATGCGCCACACAGAAGGACTTTCGGACCACAGTGGCAATGTGGTGGTCAAAAGAGAGGTTGCTGTCAACCTGTGTTCCCAGATCTCTTATAATGCCTTCTGTGTTCAGTGGACTACCATCAATGTGGTAATTCATGGGAACTGGGTTTTTCCCCAAAGGGGATGATGACATTTTTTTTGGCAATGAGCTTAAGGCCATGGTTCTGACACCAGTCGTTGGTCTCAGTGAGGCTTTTCTGTAGGATGTCAACATCACTTGGGGAGTTAATAATGGCTCCCAACTTGCAATAGTCTGTGAACATTGTCAGCCAGAGTCCCTTCATGTTGGCCTGGACTTCAGAGAAGTAGATACCAAACAGGACAGGACCCAGGACCGATCCCTGTGGGACTCCACTAGTGACTGGTCGGCAATCTGACTTGGAGGCAGCTACTTTCACACTGTGGATTCTATCTGTGAGCTAGTTTGCAACCCACCTAGTGATATAGGGGTTGATGCCTAGCTTAGTGAGTTTTTCTATGATTCCTAAGTGGGGGATGGTACCAAAAACCTTGGCCAGATCAAAGTAGGCTGTATGAACCACCTTGCCTTCATCCACAGCTCTGATGACTGACTCAAAGTCTTCGACCAAGTTGAGCAGGCATGATCTACCATTCACAAAACCAAACTGTGTTGTAAGCACTAAATAAGCTACAAAGTACTACAGCACTCAACTTTCCTCACTTGCCTAGAGGAAAACGGGTTTTAGTACTTTATAAATAAATACCTACCCAGGAATGTCTAAGGGTCAGCTCCCGGTGTTTTTTCCTCTCTACCTGATGAATCTGGCCATCTTGGGGCAATACAGCAATTACCTCATGTACACAAACAGACCTCTCCTCCTACTACCCAACACTAACACCTGTGAGAGATGCACTTATATAGCCAAACAGGAAGCAAAGCTCTCTTCACCCAAGACTGGGGTAGACAGTCAAGAGGAGAGGGTAAACACTTGCACCACACCACACTCATCACATAGTCACTCAAAACCTACACCACCAAAACAAATACACAGAAACACAACACACACACCTACATTCACGGAGGTTCTCAATAAAAATCTGCCCAAGCAACAGGAACCTCCAAAGCAGAAAAGCAGGCAAGCAACCTCCACCCCCAACACAACCAAAATGACACATAGCCCACAAACTCAGTGTGCCACTCAACCACAGCCCATAAGGCATAACAACATACCCAATACTCTAGTCATAGGTGACTCTATAATCAGGCACACTGATGTTCCACTCACCAGGCTAAACAAGGAGAAAGTTACTGTCAGCTGCCTGTCGGGTGCCAGGATCCGCCACATAATGCACACACTCGGGTCACTCCACAACAAGTATGACTCTATCATTGTCCATGTTGGTGTGAATGACCAGACACGTACCTCCCTGGTCTACATGAAGGAGCTCTCCGATCTTGTAGCCCAGTAAGGCATGACCCTAGCTCTGAGTAGCATCCTGCCATCATCCAGAATAATACCACAGTACAAGGACAAAATGACTGACTTCAACAATTGGCTAACCTACTGGTGTCAGTCTAAGGGGATCCAGTACCAGTCTGCCTGGGATGACATGATCGACAGACCACAATGCTTTGCCAGAGATGGCCTGCACCGGTCGCCCTTGGGATTCCGGATACTTGCCACCCCTATAGTGCCTTTCTTAGGCAAGGTTCAAATGACAGACTCAAAACCTTAACAAGTACAAGCAAGCAAAATCTGATGGTAATGCTACTCAATGCTAGATGTCTAAACCTCAAAATGCATTTACTCAAGGCACTCCTTAAAATGGAGAATATCGACATCTGTGCAGTGAGTGAGATCTGGTTCAAGGCTCCAGAGAGCACCCCTGCATTACCAGGCTATAATTCATACCACACCTTTCGGCCACCTAACCTGGACAGAAACACTAATGGCCGAGGCGTGTCCATATTCATTAGGGATATCCACACCTCCAGGCTAGTTGCTCAGCATAATCCATCTGAGATTATCCAAGTGCAACTGACTCTGGGCAAGACCACAATCCAAACTGTAGCTTGCTACAAATCCCACACCATGCCCCAGGATTCCCACTCCTCATTTCCCGATATATTGGAAAATATTAGGATACAACCCAACACCTTAATAATGGATGATTTCAACTACCCCACAATTAACTGGGAAAACTACTCATGTACCAACGCTTCTGCTCAACGTTTTCTGGAATTCATAAATTCCAATGCCTTGGATCAACTAATTCGCACCCCCACCAATGGCAGCAATGTCCTACACCTGGTCATTACTAACATGGGCAACCGGTGTTCACTCCAGAGGTCAATTTCTCGTTGGTCAGATCCGACCACAAACTAATCACCCTGAACATCCACATCCCACCCCCACCCCCCATTAGGGGAACCACCATAAAAAATTTCTCTAAAGCCAACTTCACGCTTCTTAAGACAGAAGTGGCAAACTTCACGACACCCATGCAGATGGACAATAGAGGTATGACTGCTGAATCCTACACAAATGAACTTTACAAGCACTTACACAAGTGCATGGATCGTGCAATCCATAACGGAACCAAGAGGCTATCCTCCAACAAAAAGAAGCCAATCTGGTGGTCCCCTGCATGAACAAACTCTACAACAGAAGAAAGAAACTGTTACAAAAAAGAGTAAAATCCCATGATTGGAGGAACTCCCTGGTCAGCCTCAGTAAAAAGCTGAGATCCCTCATAAAATCCTCCAAAGCTAGTTATGAAAACAAAATCGCCACTGATTCTAAAGACAATCACAAAGCATTCTACAGCTATGTCAAGAATCTCAATGGCAACACTCAGATCTGCTCTAAGTTGCAGCACAAAGGCATTAAATATACAGACCCAACTGATATTGCCAACATCATGGCAGATAGGTTCAGTGCTAGCTTTACCCCCCTCTCACCCCCTAAAGAGCCCATCTCTATACCAGAAGAATGCAAAGTTCGTGTAATCACGGCTGCACAGGTAAAAACCACACTCTCCAAAGCCAAGAACACAGCATCCATGGGACCTGACAATATCCCAGGCTGAGTTCTACACGAACCACAGAACGAACTGGCACCCCACCTAAGTACCATGTTCAATCATAGCCTCATGTCAGGCTTTGTGCCCACTGATTGGCACATAGCGACGGTTATCCCACTCCAAAAAGGGGGAGCCACCACGGACCCCGGGAACTACCACCCCATTAGCCTGACGAGCCTAGTCTGCAAGGCTATAGAACTTAAAAACAGTGACATTGGTAATCTCCAAACTCTGGACCCCACCCAGTGCGGGTTTGTAAAGGCAGATCACGTCTCCTAAACCTGATAGACTTCTTTGAAGAGGTCACCAAAGCCGTAGATGAGGGTAAGGTGGTTCACACAGCCTATCTAGATCTCGACAAGGCTTTCGACACCATCCCCCACTCTGGAATTATAGATAAACTCACTAAACTAGGTATAACTCCCTAGGTCACAAAATGGGTTGCCAACTGGTTCACTGACAGAACCCACACTGTGAAAGTAGCAGACTCCAAATCAGACTTCAGACTAGTGACAAGTGAAGTTCCACAAGGTTCACTTCTGGGTCCTCTCCTGTTTAGTATCTACTTCTCTGAAGTACAGGCTACCACAGAAGGTCTTTGGCTAACGAAGTTCGCAGATGACTGCAAACTAGGAGCCATAATCGGAACTCCTAACGATGTGAACATCCTACAAAAGGGCCTCACTGAGACAGATGCCTGGTGTCAAAGCCATAGCCTCAAGCTCAATGCCAAAAAGTGCATCGTCATCCCTTTTGGTAAAAACTCTGTACCCATGAACTACCACATAGGCAGTAGTCTAAACACCGAAAGTGGGATAAGAGACCTTGGGACACAGGGTGGACAGTTGTCTCTCCTTTGATAATCACATCATCACAGTAGTCAGGAAATCCTTCTACGTGACACACCTCATCACAAAATGTTTCTCATCCATATCGCCTACTCGGAGGCAATCGCTGCCTAACGTACAAAGCTATGTCAAACCCAGAGCTATTGGATATACTCCACTTAAAGAAATCCCAATCCTTCTGAGCTACATGCTCTAGGGACCTAAACCTTGTCACCACAATAAACAGAACATGCTGGAGGGACAGATTCCTGTCCTATGGACTTCCCATACTCTGGAACAAACTACCTATCTATATCAAACAAAGCTCCTCATTAGCACTCAAGAAAAATCTTGATTGGATGGGAGATCAGAAATTCACCCCGGGGATCACTTCTGTGGCTCTGCTTGACAGGGGCACAGGGAAATAATTTTCTTGGGTGGTGAAAGCCAGGGTACCTTTTTGGCTAGGCTTATATAGGCCCTAGAGCCAACAGCCTAGTACCTACCTATGAACCTATGGAGATTCCCTACATCCTTGTTTATTAGGTCCATGATGATGCGTTCCATAGCTTTGCGTAGCACTTCTTTTTCCAGGGTCCTTCCTGGTGGGATGCTCTGGGAGGTACTGGAAGAAATTTGGGGTTCCACAGCTGAAAAAGATGGCTTTCTAGGACTAGCTGTCACAGATTCCATGCAGTTGGGGATTGGATCGGACGGTGGGAGAACCAGGAGTCCCCAAGGTGGGAGAGGACACTTCTCCACTATCTTGAAGGCAAATGGACTACAAGGACTTCCCTCTGGAGCCAAAGCTGTCAGAAGAGACTTCTCAGGAATTCTTGTAATCCTCCACCACAAAGGGGGAGTCAGCACTGAGCTGTCAAACGCCTAGGCTCCGTGGGAAAGTGACAGCTCCAAAGAATTCGGAGTCGAAGTAAGCCCTCTGGAATCGATGGCCAAGCTTTGGCTCTTAGATGCATTGGACCCTGACACTGTTGGAGCTGAACACATCAGTGAAGTGGTCAGACTTGAAGTAATTACTACTACCAGACCCAATGTCTCTGTTCTTGAGGGCATCAGATCCAATGACTCCGAAGCAGGAGCTACAGGATGGAACACGGACCTGGAAGGGGACAGAGCTGGCAAAAAGTACAGTTGTGTACACTTACCATAAATGTAGATCTTAAGAGTGTATTCACTGTTGCAGATATCACATCTGGGTTATCTCCCTGCAGGTAGCCCTCAGCCGGCCTGAATACCAGAGTTTTCGGATTTGTGCGTCAGATGCTGTCGCTTCTTCCATGACGTCAGGTCAGCAGGGGTATAAAACATGCAGCAGACACCATTACATCCGTTTCTCTTGCCCCAGATGTCAGGTGTCCCCACAATAGGAAGGAATTATATGGTATGGAATACCCCCAGCAAATATACATGATATAATATATGCCAAACAAGGAGGAAAGGTAAAAGTCAAGAGAAGTCAGGGGGCTGGAGGGAGGGTAACCAGGACTGCAACAGTGAATACACTCGAACATCTACATTTATGGTAAGTGTACACAACTGTACTATTTTCTTCATGTTTCACTGTTGCAGTCATCACATTTGGGTTATTTCCCCAAAGCTAAGGAAGGGTGGAGGTAGTTAAAGAGCATTAGTGCTGGCATTAAGGCCCTGTAAAACTGCTGTGGCAAATACAGCTCTGGATTTAGAAAAGACTGGCAGGTGGTAATGCTTGGTGAAAGTGTGTACAGAGCTCCAGGTTGCAGCTTCCAGGATGTCCCTGGTAGGGACTCCTCTGAGAAATGCAGTAGAGGTAGATGCAGGCCCTGGTGGAATGTGCTCTTATCCCCTGTTTGGCAGGTTTTCCATGGTGTTTGTAGCAGAAATGGATGCAAATGTGCTACCCCTTTGGAAATGGTTTGCCTTGAAATGGCCTTCCCCTCTGCCCCTGCAGCAAGGCTAACTAGCAGCTGGCCAGATTTTCTGAGAGGCTTAGTCTTGTCCAAATAGAATCTAAGCTGTCTGTGTATGTCCAAAGAATGCAGTATCCTTTCCCTTATATTTTCGAAAGTTTCAAACATCGAACACCATATGGGCGATGTTTGAAATTTCGAAAATATAATAAAAAAATAAAAATAAAAAACTATACTTACCTAAATGCTGTAGGCAGGGGGGCAAGCCCCCCTGTGCTGCCCACACTCCCACTACTTAAATATTCTTAATCCGAGATTGCACTGCATTGAAGTAAAGGTAAAATATTCCCTACTGCGATTTCAGTGTTATGCACGCAACGTTTCGATCAATTGGGTTCGCTCAATATGCGTTCGCCGTTTACAATTTTCGATCATGCGATAGGAAACCAGAAAAAGGTAGGCAAATAAATGGACTGGTTTAGAGCCACACTAGACACCACCTTGGGCATGAAGGATGGATTAGTCCTAAGGGAAACCCTGTCCGCATGGAAGACAATGAAGAGTTCTACTGCCATGAGGGCCTGCAGTTCAGACACTCTTCTTGTTGAAGTGATGGCTAGAAGTAAAGCTGTTTTCCAAGAAAGGAATTTCAACTCTGCTGTAGCAGCTGGTTCAAAGGGAGGGAAGAATGAGTTGTTCCATTACAAAGCTAAGGTCCCAGGTTGGAGTGGGAGCCCTTCTGGGTGGTATTAAATTTTTGGCCCTAAAAAGGAATTGTTTTAGCAGGGGATGAGAGAAGAGGGGTGGGTCAGTATTATAATGTGCTGATATGGCAGAGACATGAATCTTAACTGAAGAGAAAGATAGGCCCTTGGGGAGCATTTCTGTTAAATAATCTAGAATATGAGGTAAGCTGGGCACCTTTGTGCCCATCCCCTTAGCCTGGCTCCAGGAACAGTATCTTTTCCACTTTTCTGAATAGGATTTTCTTGTACTAGGCCTCCTTGCCTCAAGAATGACATCCAGCACCTGCTTGCTGACGGTTGCTGGAGGTGAGGTCAGGGAATTAGCCAGGCTGCAAGGTTCAGGGTTTGAAGCTAAGGGTGCAGAATCTGGCCAGTCTCCTCGGACAGCAGGGAAGGGCTCTGAGGCAGGTGCCAAGGTTGTAGCACTGTCAGACTGTGCAAAAGGGGGTACCAGTGCTGGCATGGCCAGTCTGGTGCAATCAGTATTGTCCTTGGCTTGTCCTGTTTGATCTTTAGTAGAAACTTTGAGAGGACAGGCAGAGGGGGAAAGGCATAATCTGAGAGGCTTTCCCAGGTAAAGGACAGGGCACCCACTTTCCAAGCTTGACTGTGGGGAGTTCTAGTGCAGAATTTGTTCAATTGGTAGTTCTGAGGGGGAGGCTAACAGGTCTACCTCTGGAGTCCCCCAATTGTTCCTCAAGAGCTTAAATATTTCCAATTTCCATTCGTGTGGGTCCATGAGATTTCTGCTCAAGTCTGCCAGTGAATTTAGTTTACCTGGCAGGAATTGAGCATGTATGTTCACTTGGTAGCTCAAGGCTGTATTCCACAGAGCCATGACTAGTTTGCAAAGTGGGTAGGAATGGGTTCCACCCTGCTTGTTTATGTACCACATAACTGTGGTGTTGTCTGTATTTACCAATAGTTGTCCTGGAAGAATAAGGTCTCTGAAGACTGTCAGAGCATTCTGTACAGCTAACATTTCTTTTTGATTGATACGCAGGTGCATCTGTTTTGGGTTCCATTTGCCCTGAATGCAGTGCCCTGCCATGTGAGCCCCCCATGCATAGTCTGATGCATCTGTTGTTAGGGTTTGGGCGGCAGGGGGGGTAGAGTGAAAGGGAGTCCCTTGTTGTGGTAGCAGGCCTCTGCCCACCAAAGGAACTCTGCCCTTAGACAAGGGATAATAGGAACCATGGTTTCCAGGTCCTGAGAATGTTAACACCGTATATGTTTTAGGTACCATTGAAGTTTCCTCATATGCAGTCTTGCATATGGAATTAACAGAATTCAAGAAGCCATGAACCCCAGGGCTTGCAGGATTTTCCTTGCAGATAGCTGTTTTTTGTGGCCAGTAGTCTGAAGTAAGTTGTCAAATGAACTTGTTTCTCTGGAGTGAGGAATGCTGTCTGGGAAGTTGTGTTCAAGCTTCCTCCCAGGAATACAATCTGTTGGCAGGGTAATAGGTGTGATTTCTTCTCGCTGATGGTGTACTCCAGTGAAGTCAGAAGTCTCTCTACAAATGCCAGGTGCTGTAATAGCAAGTCCTGATTATCTGCCTGAAACAGGCAATTGTCCAAATATGGGTAAATCTGAATATTTCTCTGCCTGCAAAATGCAATGGCAGGAGCTAGGCACCCTAGGTGCAGTAGATAAGCCAAAGGGCAAAGCAGAGAAAGTATAGTTGTGTACACTTACCATAAATGTAGATGTTTGAGTGTATTCACTGTTGCAGTCATTACATTTGGGTAATCCTGCTGGCAGGTTGCCCTCAGCCGGCCTGAATTCCAAAGTCTTGGGTCCTGCGTCGGTTGTTGGCACCCCTTCCCTGACATCAGGTCGCCAGGGATATAAAAGAAGCAGTCTATGCCATTTTCTTCAGTTTTTCTTGCCCCAGATGTCAGGTGCCCCCAAAAGGGTAGCCAAACTTTATGAATAAATTCAGAAATACATCAATATAAATTTTACCTTCATCTATAAGCAAATACATCACATAGGTAGTATAAATCAGAGAAGGAAAGACAAGATCCACAAGAAAAAACAGGGAAGGCGGGTGGGTAACCTGGACTGCAACAGTGAATACACTCGAACATCTACATTTATGGTAAGTGTACACAATTGTACTATGTTCTTAGTGTTTCACTGTTGCAGTCATTACATTTAGGTAGAGTCCCAAAGCTATGGTTGGGAGGCTGGAACTAGACGGCAGTAGGAGCAGCTATGAGGCCCTGCAGAACTGCAGTGGCAAAGCCTGCCCTGGATTTAGAGTAGAGTGGCAGATGATAGTGCTTTGTAAAGGTGTGGACTGAACTCCAGGTAGCCGCCTCTAAAATGTCTGTGGCAGGAACTCCCCTGAGAAAGGCTGCTGAGGTGGCTGCAGCTCTGGTGGAATGAGGCCTAACGCCCTTAGGCACTGGCTTGCCATGGTGGAAGTAGCAGAAACTAATGCAGTGGCCTAACTACTTAGAAACAGTCTAGGCTTTCCTTGGGATCCTGCAGCATATGCCACTAGTAATTGCTCTGTTTTTCCTGAAAGCTTTGGTTCTGTCCAAGTAGAATCTATGTTGTCTGTGTACGTCCAAAGAATGCAGAATTCTCTCCCCCTTGTTCTGTGGATTTGGGTAAAAGGTAGATGGACGGCTTGGTTAAGAGCCACACTGGCACTACTTTAGACATAAATATTGGGTTTGTCCTCAGGGAGACTCTGTATGGATGAAAAATTATGAAAGGTTCCACAGTCATTAGCACCTGTAGCTCTGAAACTCATCTTGCAGAAGTAATTGCTAAGAGCAGACCTGTTTTCCAAGATAAAAACTTCATATCAGCTGTAGCAGCTGTCTCAAAAGAAGGTAGGGTGAGCTTTTCCAAGACATAGTTGAGGTCCTATGCAGGTATTGGTAGTCTTCTTGGGAGCCTTAAATTTTTGGCTCCTCTGAGGTACTGCCTTAATAAAGGATGAGAAAAAAGTGGTGGCTATGTATTGTAATGAGCTGAAATGGCAGAGGCATGAATTTTAATAGATGAAAAAGATAGGCCTTTGTTCAGCATCTCAGTTAAGTATTGCAAAATCCGAGGAATATTTGGTACCGCTGTATCAGTTCCTTGTGCCTGGTTCCAGGCAGAGAATCTCTTCCATTTTCCAGCATACGACTTTCTAGTACTAAGCCTTCTGGCTTCCAGAATGACATCCATCACAGCTTTACTGAGAGGTGTTTTTTGCATGTCTACATTATCCGCCATGCTGCCAAGTTTAATGTCCTGAGTTGGTTGTGCATGATCTTATTGTTTTGCTGGGATAGTAATCGAGGTATTTGAGGTAAGATCCAAGCTGGGTATAGAGATAAGTTCCTTAGTACTGGATACCAGTACTGGCGTGGCCAGTCTGGGGCAATCAGTATCATCTTTGGCTTCTCCTGTCTGACCTTTAGGAGCACCTTGGGGAGGAGAGGCAGTGGAGGAAAGGCATATACTGATAGGGTGTCCAATTTCCATGCTTGTCTGTGATAAGTCCTTGTGCAGAATCTTTTTAGTTTGTAATTGAGAGGGGAGGCGAATAGATCTATGTCCGGGTATCCCAATTTCTTTGTTATAGTTAATATAGCTGAAGACTTGTGGATCCAGATTCCACTCGTGGGGATCCATGAGGTTTATGCTTAGTTCGTCTGCCAGAGTATTTTCCTTTCCTGGCAGGAATTGTGCCTGCAGATGTACTTGGTAAGTAAAAGCTGTGTCCCACAAGGTCATGGCTAGTCTGCAAAGGGGGTAAGAGTGTGTGCTCCCGTTTGTTTATATACCACATGACTGTGGTGTTGTCTGTCTTTATCAGTAGTTGTCCCGGATGAAGTAGGTCCTTGAAGGCTGTCAGTGCATTTTGAACAGCTAGCATCTCTTTTTGATTAATATCTAGATGCATTTGATTTGAGGACCATGTGCCCTGAATGCCTTTTCCTGCCATGTGGGCTCCCCAGGCATAATCTGATGCATCTGTTGTTAGTGTCTGTCTGGCTGGAGGTAATGTGAATGGCTGTCCCTTGTTCTGGTGACAAGCCTTTGCCCACCATCGAAACTCCTGTTGCAGGCAGGGAATGAGAGTATTGAATGTTTCCAGACTGTGGCAATGTTGAGTCCAAACACTTTTTAAGTACCATTGAAGTTTCCTCATATGCAGTCTTGCATATAGAATTAGTAGGATGCCATGAAGCCCAAAGCCTGCAGAATTTTTCTTGCAGATAACTGGGCCTTTGTTGCCAGCATTTTGAAATAGGTAGTCAGTTGCCTTTGTTTGTCTGGCGTGAGATAAGCCATCTGGGCAGTTGTATTCAAGCTTGCACCCAGGAATATTATCTCTTGTGAGAGTACTAGTTTTGATTTCTTTTTGACTGTGTACCCTAGGCATGTTAGAGGTCTTTTCACAAACGCCAGATGTTGAAGAAGAATGTCCTTATTCTCTGCTTGAATGAGACAGTCATCCAAGTAAGGATATATTTGTATTCCTCTTTGTCTGCAGAATGCAATTACTGGTGCCAGGCACTTTGTAAAGACCCTGGGCGCAGTAGATAAGCCAAAGGGCAGTGCAGAGAATTGGTAATGCATTGAACCAGCCTTGAATCTTTGAGTATCATCTGCATGATTGTCTGACTGGAACATGCAGGTATGCTTCTTTTAGGTCTAAAGTCACAAGCCAAGCATTCTTGCTCAACATGGGCAGAAGCTGCTGCAAAGTCAACATTTTGAATTTTGGAATATCCAGGAAAGTGTTCAGAATAGATAGGCCCAGTATCAGCCTCCAGGCCTTGTCCTTTCTGGGTACCAAATACAGTCTCGAATAAAATCCTTGTCCCTGCTCTTGCTCTGGTACTTGTTGAATGGCCCCCGTATCCATGAGGGATGAGACTTGTTTTTGCACCTCTGACCACTGATTTTTTTGGCAGATCTGGCCATCAGTTTGCCTTTGGCATAGTATGGAAATGGAACTTGTATCCTTGTGACACTATGTTTAGAATCCACTTGTCCTGGGTAATGATATGCCAATTTTGAGCAAAAAGTGCTAATTTTCCCCCTAAGGGTGCTGCCAAAAGATAAGTGCTTGGTGCAGGCAGGGGGAAGTCAATGTGACTGTTTTCTGTATGTTTGTGATCTATCTTCTCCAGCTTTGGAGGTAGAAGCACCCCATTGCTTGTGCCTATAAGAACCTTGCACTTGGGATCTACCCCTAGGGCGTCTGGTTCTGCCCCTCTGAGGTCTGTCTGACACAGGAAAGGACCATTTTTTTGTAGGCCAGTGTCTACTAAACCTGGGTGGCTGCACTTGTAAAAATTCTTTGACAGTTTGCATAGATTTAGCTTTGTCCTCCATTTCTTTAACACCTCTTCTGCCTTAGCACCAAACAAAGTATCATGCTGCAAAAGTGCATCTAGTAATTTAACTTTAACATGAGGAGGCAGATTTTGTTCCTTTAACCAAGCATGCCTCCTAATTACAGAACCAGTAACTGCGGCCCTGCAGGAGGCCTCCAAAGAATCAAAACCACATTGCAAAGTATGCTTTCCAACCTGTTCTGCTGCATACAATAAATCCTGAATTTCCTTGTTTTCTGCACATTCAGAATTGAACATTTTCTGTTTAAGCAATCCCATGACATGTTGCTGATACTTAAGCATATGAAATTGACAATTTAAGGCCCTTATAGCCAAAGTTGCAGATGTGTAAACCTTTTATCCCCATCTATCCAGTGCCCTTGAATCCCTGTCAGAGGGGGTTGAGTTTTTTGCAGTGGAAGCCTCAACTCGCTTTGGACCCTGTGAAATAGTTTCTGGGTCAGCATCAGGGTTTTTAAAAACAAATTTGTGAGAGTCAGGAACCCTGTAATATCTGTCAGGCTTAACAGGAGCTGGGGGTAAGGAGTCAGGGGTCAGACTAGACTCCGAAAACACATAATCTACAATGTCTAACACAGGTGGAATAGCTAGAGGCCTGTGCTGAGGTAGTAAGAGAAAATCCCTGAGCCTCTTTTTAGATTCTGAAAAATCTTGGCTCTCCCAGTGGAAATGCTCCCTCATGGTATGCAAGGTTTCCCCAAAGGAACAGTCCTCAGGAGGAGATGCTGAAGGTATAGATTCTTCAGCATCAGAATCCTCATAGGGGGGAAGAGAAGATTCCTGATCAGAAGAGGAATCAGAAGAAATAGAAACCTGATCTGAAGATTCATAGTCAGTGTCTTGCCTAGTTCTCTTATCAGGAGGGGGATGGGAACCCCTGATCAAGGTAATCAAGTCTTCGGCCATTTTGAGCATCTGTTTTTTTGGGCATAGAGGCTTGTCCACGTGGCTCTTGAGTTTGTTTCCTTGCTTTAGAAGATGCTTTAGTCTTTGTCTTTGATGCTGAAGTCGTTTTAATGTAAAGATGTTTAGGTCTGAATACATCCTCAGAAGCCGGTGCCTGCTCAGAGGCTCCGGACCCATCTGAGGGATTAGCATCCGAGGCTCCAATACCTTGAGTATCCAGCGGCATGGCCGACTCCACGTGGCAGTTGGTAGCGGCCTGCGACTCTAAAGTGGCGGGCGTCAGGGACTGTGAAAGCACCTCACTGAGAACCGGTGAACCGGCAACTGGCTTAGAAGAAGCTTCGTTGTCGGTTTCGGGCCTCTGTTGTTTTTCTTTTTGTGTTTTTTGTAAACTCCAGTAGTCGGATGACTATCCACCGACATTTCAGGATAATTAAACCGGCGTCCAAAAAAGTTTAAAGCAAAATCATACTGACGCTTAACAGTGCGTTGGTTAAATCTAGCACAAAACCGACAACCAGTAACGTTGTGATCAGGGCCTAGCAAGGAATACAATAAGAATGAAATTCCTTATGAGGTATTTGCTTTCCACAAGAAATACAATTATTAACTTTTTCTGACATCGGTCTGGAGCAAGAAAAAAGTTTCCCCAATGGGATACTTAGCTTTATTGAAGACTTCGGATCTGAAACTCAAACACGAAAATCTCAGGAGTCGGCCGACCGGCACTTGCGAACTGCTTCTGCTTCGGGCACCGTGCGGCAAGAAAGACTGAAGAAAATGGCTTCGGCTGCTTCTTTTATACCCCTGACGACCTGACATCAGGGAAGGGGCACCAGCAACCAACGCAGGACCCAAGACTTTAGAATTCAGGCCAGCTGAGGGCAACCTGCCAGCAGGATTACCCAAATGTAGTGACTGCAATAGTGAAACACGAAGAACATCCGATGGTGCATGGAGCCTGCCCTGAAGCATAGGAATTTTCTGCAGGATTCCCTTATTGGGATGTGCAGGTAAGATTCTTTTAAGTCTAGAATTGCCAGGCATCCTTGGCTAGCATAGGAAGAAGCTGCTGAAGAGTTAGCATTTTGAATTTTGGAACCACCAGAAAGGTGTTGAGAATAGAAAGGTCCTGGTTAGGATGCCAGGAGTTTTCTTTTCTGGGAACCACGAACAGTCATGAATAAAAACCTTCTCCCCTTTGTTCTGCTGGAACAGGTTGAATAGCCCTGACACTGAGGAGAGAGAGCATTTGCTTTTAGGCATCCACCCACTGGTTTGGGGAAGGTCTGGCCATCCACTTGGAGTTGGGAGTGAGTGGAAGTGGAATCTATATCCTAGGGAAACTATGTTTATGTTTAAAACCCATTTGTCTTGGGTAATGAGTTCCCATTTTTTTGCATGCAGAGCGAGCTTTCCTCCTAAGTAGTTGAGCAAGGCTTGGTAGGGGTAAGGTTAAGTTATTGTGCCATTTTTCCATAGTGGGGAGGCTTACTACTCTTGCTTTGGAAGTGGGGGCCCCCCACTGCTTAGAACTGTGCATAGCCTGAAACTGAAGTCTTGGTGGTCTGCTGCTCCTGGGTTTGGGCTGAGAAGGCTTGGAAGGGACTGGAAAGGACCAGTTCTTTGAAGGCCAATGCCTACTGAATCTAGGTGGGTGCACTTGTTAAGAAATCTTTAACAGTTTGCATAGATTTAGCTTTTTCCTCCAGCCTTTTGGGGACTTCTGCTTAGTTGCCAAAAAGGTGCTCTTGGTGCAATGATGCACCCAGTAATTTAGTTTTAACATGATCTGGCAAGTTTTCTTCCTTAAGCCAAGCATGCCTTCTAAGTACAGACCCCGTGACAGCAGCCCTGCAAGACGCTTCTAAAGCATCAAAACCACATTGCAAAGTATGTTTACCTACTTGGTCAGCAGAATGCATTAACTCTTGTAAATCTTTGTGCTCAGCAGAGTCAGGAATCAACATCATTTTCTGTTTAATTAAGCCCATAATTTGCTGCTGATACTTTAACATATGAAACTGGCAATTTAAAGCCCTAATGGCCAAGGTGACAAAAGTATATTCCTTCTTACCCAATCTGTCTAAAGCTCTAGAATCCCTACCAGAAGGGGTAGGATTTTTGGCAGTAGTAGCCTTAATGCCTTTTGGTCCTTGGGAAATGGTCTCTGGATCTGCAGTAGGATTCTTGAAAAGGAATTTGAGAGAGTCAGGTAGTACCGGTCAGGTTTCCTGGGAGCTGGATGGAAAGTGTCTGGGGTAAGGCTGGGTTCCAAGAAAACAATCTACAATCTCCAGAAAAGGAGGGATAGCTAGAGGCCTGTGTTGAGGAAGGTTTAAAAATTCCCTAAGTCTCTTTTTGGATTGAGAATAGTCCTGGCTTTCCCAGCAGAAATGCTCCCCAAGGGTATGCAAAGTTTCACCAAAAGAAAAATTCCGGAGGGGAAACACAGGGAATGGAATCCTCATAGGTAGATAACGGTAAATCCTGGTGGTCAGAAGGAACAGAGATATCAGATTCCTGATCAGAAGAATCAGAAAGAAAATCAGTTCTATGTCTCAGAGGGGGAAGGTAAACTTCCCCTAATTAAGGTAATAAGGTCTTCAGCCATTCTAATCATTTGTTTTTGAGGCATATGGGCCTGAGAATGAGCTTTGGCCTTTTGTTTTCCAGGCTTAGTGCGAGCTTTAGGCTTGAGGAATTCGGTATTTTTAGCTTGAAACAAAGTTGTCGGTTTGATATGAAAATCAATAGGCCTGAATACACCCTCAGAAGCCAGTGCCTGTACAGCGGCTCCGGACCCATCCAAGGTAGAGACATCCGCATGTTCCATAGTCGAAGAAGCATCTAGCGGCATACCAGACTCCAAATGGGTCTCAGTAGAGGCCTGCGAATCTGCAGTAGCTGGTATCACGGGCTGCGAAAGCGCCTCAGTGAGTACCGGCGGACTGGCGACTAGCTTATCGGAAGAGTCGTCGGCAGTTTTGGACCTATGCAGTCTCTCTCTCTTTTTCTTTATCCTTACGTTTTATTGGGAGATCGGTAGTCGGACTGCTTAACGAAGCCATTTCTGAGTACAGAAATCGAGAATGAAAGTATTTAGCTAATAAAATAGCCCGAGGACGAATAGTTCGGGCGATGAACAAGGTACAAAACAGACAGTGAGAGATGTCGTGGTCAAGGCCTAAACAGGTGACACAATAAGAATGAAAATCTCTATGAAGTATTTGCTTTCCACAGGCAAGACGATTGTTAATTTTTTATGACATCAGTTAGAGCAAGAAAAAAGGATCCCCAACAGGGTGCTTATCTTTTTGAAGACTTTAGGTCTAAAACTCGAAAATGAAAATTTCAGGAGTCGGCCAATCAGCACTTGCGAGCTGCTTCTGCTTCAGGCACCACACAGCAAGAAAGACTGATGTAATGGCGTTGGCTGCATGTTTTGTACCACTGAAACTGACGTCCTGGAAGAAGCGACAGCATCCAACACACAAATCCAAAGACTCTGGTATTCAGGCCAGCTGAGGGCTACCTGCAGAAAGATAACCCAAATGGGATGACTGCAACAGTGAAATATGTAGAACATCTGTAATTTGGATCTGTGTCTTGAGAAACTGTCATCGGTCTGTTCACCTCATGCTCGGACAAGCTCCAGAAAGACCTGATAGAATAAGCGAACGATGGCCTGGACAATCTTTTGAAAGAAACCTCCTTGAGAGTAGACCTCTGCACTGAGACACTCTGCTCCAAAGTGACAGCGGGAACACAGTAAGCTAAAGGAGAAGAGACCAAGACTGTCAAATCCAAAGGTCTTGGATGAGAAGTTTTTTGGAGACTGTCTTGGTTGCTCAGAGGAGGACCTCTCCTGAGAAGGTTTCCTAGGTTCCTTGACCTCCTTATGGTTCTTTACTGGGGCTTGAGTCCCTGAAGTGGAAGGTATAGAAGAAGCAAGAGAAGGAAGCAAGCGCATTAAAATAAAACTTGTTCCTATGGTCCACCAGCACCCGCAGGTTACACCCCTCACAAATGTCACAAGAATAATGTCCAGTTGTGCTGGGCCTAGACGGTAAACGCACACCCTGTGGGCATCAGATAAGGGAATTTTGTGCCCACAGGAAATGCATTTTTTAAGCCCCAATGGTTTATGAGCTATGTAAACCAAAAAAAAAAAAAGAAACCTAACTACACTAAGAAGCAACAGAAAGGAAAAGGAGGAAAGGATTGGTTGGAAGAAAACCACGGGAAAATGTAGCTAGACCAAAAAATGTTGGATATATATATATATATATATATATATATATATATATATATATATATATAAAATATATTTATATCTATAGCTATATAAATAAATATATATATATATATATATATATATATATATATATATATACACACACACACACACACACACACACACACACACACACACACACACACACACACACACACACACACATATATAATAAAATATGTCATACATTTAAGTATAACTCAAGAGGTAAAAATGGGAAGAGAGGTCAGAAAAGAGATCAAGAAATCACAGCTCAAGGCCGACTTACAATTTGGCAAAAACCTTTTGACAGGAGCTCTCACAGCAGGGAACCCTCAATGCTTTTTGGATGAGTGGCAAATGAGATCTGGGGGAATGAGGCATTATGGGATGGAGAGGAGCTCAAGCTTTGAATGCTAAGCTTGTAAAGCAGTATAGACGGATCCAAAACCCACAGGTTGAGGAACGAATGAAAATAACATCAGATCTAATGACGCCACACTAATGGATTATGAAGACAGGTCTCAGTATAAAAATGCAAGACTTTGTGGCATTCCAGACAGTCTAGAGAACATCAACTGTCATGCATTTATGAAAAGTGAAACAGCCAGATGGGTACAAATGAATGAAGACAGCAGACTGTGCAGCCTAGGTACCACATACTAGGCTGTTAAGGAAAACACAACCAAGCTTGGTAAGACTTACTGCCTTTAACTAAAAGGAAACACAGCTGTCTATCACAGCTGGGGACAATTCTGAGTGTGGCGAAGCCATGTTGTACATGGATATGGACTTTTTTCTTGCACTTCACCAGAAACCAGTACATAGAAGGTGTAAAGAAAAAGTTTACACTCATATCAGGCTAGTTTTAAAATTATGCTACCGAGAGAAGTAAAAACATTCGTCAGTCCACGAAAAGCACTAAGGTCATCGAAGGACAATGAAGGGAGAGATTGTGGAGAAGCAGAAGCCCAGTATGATCTAAAGATGAGAGAGAGATGAACAGCAGATTCCAGCTACAGAGACTGGAGGATTGGCAAATGTTTTTCCAATTTTCATCCCTAAAATTGAGAGGAGAATTACTACGAAAGAGAAGAAAATAGAACAGTGTGTATGGAAAAGTGATGCCAGACTATCACAGGTTCTCTGTCACCTATGATGAAAAGGAATTTCACTAATGAGAGATGAAATGATACTTAACTTTCTATTCCACTGCTCCACTTCGAAGGTGTTTATACTCTGACTTAATACAAATTTTATTCAGAGGAGAACAGTTATAGGCTTCAGAAAAGTTTCTGGGAGGGTATAGCTTCATTACGTTAAAGACTTGCTACAACAAGATTTACCACACTAAACATTTTTTTGAGTACAAAATGTAAAAGCCTTGTGACTGAAACCAAAATGTAAAGAATAGTCCAGTTGTGCAAGTAAACTTACCAGCTGCTCAAATGATCACTATGATCACTGCTGTAGTAGCCTAAGCCATATGATTTACATTCTAAGGACATAACAGCCAGCCAGGCTTCCAAATGCCCAAATCATTAATCAGCTCAGCTTGAGTCGAAATGAGTAAAACTTAAGTATGGGTGCCAAGCCCTTCAGAGCTTTCATGTGAATAGAAAAGAGGGAAGCTGAAGCCCTGAAAAGGACAAAGCTAGGAAAATACTACTAAATGTCCATATCCTGGCATAAATATACATAAATAAGGGGGATGGATGGAGAGAGGGAGCAGCTACTGAACTGATCATTTGAACATCTACTATTATGGTAAGCTTGTTTACACAACTGTACTATGTTCTTCATATGGATCATTGCTGCAGTACCCTAATCTATACTAGTAAATTACCATAGCTTAAATTACTGGAAGGAGGAAGGATGAGGGTCCAAGAACCCCTGCAGAATGGTCCTAGCAAAGCCTGTCCTAGGCCTGCAAATGGAATACAGATTATAGTGTTTTGCAAAAGTGTGCACAAAGGACTAAGTGGCTGCTTCTAGAATCCAGCCTTTTCAAAAAGCCACACATGAAGCAAAGTCTCTGGTAAAATGAGGTCTCACCCAGCCTAGAATAGTTTTGTTGTAGTGGATGTAACAAAAGCGAATATCATAAGACAACCATTTTCAAACAGTCTGTTTTGACACAAGCTTGCCTGTTTCTTAACTTCACAAGAAATGAACTGATCAGATTCTAAACTAATCTCTTCTGAACCAGAGATGTCTATGGACATCCAAAGTTTTCTTTCTCCCTCATTTTTAGGTTCTGGAAAGAAAACAGGGAGATGGATAGCTTTGCTTAATGTCAACTCAGAGACCACACATTATGCATAAATGAAGAAACAGTTCTTAAGGAAACCCTATCTTTGTAGAAAATGAGAAGGTTGACCCACCTTTTCTCTTGCACAGGTCATAGCATACTCTTCGTACAGACGTCAGAGCAATTAAAAAGACTGTTTTCTATATGAAGAACTCAAATCAGCCAGATGAGATGGCTCAAATGGAGCAAGAGTTATTTTTATTAACATAAAATTAATGACCAAGGAGGAGCCACGGGTTTTATAGGAGGCTTCCTTTGCAGCACCCCTTTCAAAAAACTTTCACATGAGACTGCATTGAAGAACTGAATCCATGGGTAGTCCTGCTGAAATGTCAGATAAATGAACCCTGATTGAGGAAATAAGACTGGCCATACGATGGTAACTCACACAAACATTGTGGAACCAGAGAAAAGTGCAGCACCCTGAATGGGTGCTGTTTTTTTTCTTGGCACCAAGCAGAAAAACTTTTCCATTTACTAACAGGATTTTGCAATAGTAGGCTTTTTGCCTCCATTAATACCTGCTGCATATCCTCAGGAAAAAAAAAAAAAAACGTGCCTTACAGTTATTAAAATTCTATCATCCAAACAGTCAGTTACAGTTGTCTGGGGTCATGTTGCATCTAACACCCCTGGTCTTGTACTAGAAAATCCAGCCTGAGAGAAAGCTTGTGATAACTGCCCCCGGCCATTTTAAGAAGGTAGAACCATTATTATTTGGGCCAAAACAGAGTCACTACAATAATCTCTGGGGTGTTGTCCTGAATCTTCAGAATGATCCAGAATTAGTGGAAAGGGATAGAAAAACATACAGTAGCCTTCATGCCCAAGGAAAAGAAAGAACAGCGGTCTTCCAGGCTGTCTTGCATGGAGTCTTGGTACAGAATTTTGTCAACTGATTCTTGTGAGTGGAGGCAGATTTTTTTGGTGTTCTCCACAGCTGAATCAATTCTCAGAAGACCCTCTCATTCAGTCTCCATTTGTAAGGATCTGTACTGGCCAAGCCAATATGCCTGCCACACAGATTTGCTCTAACAGTATGCAAGATGCTTGTAGAGTGAGATAGTGATGAAAAGCTATATCCCAGGCTGGCCTGTCTGCGCAGAAGTAAGACTTGGTTCTCTCTTGCTAGTTTATGTACCACATCACTGTGGTGTTGTCTGTAAATAGTTCCAGAGGTTCCAGGAATCACAGGTGATTGAGAGACTGGAGAGCATTTTTAGGAGCTAAAATCTCTTAGCTGTGTGCTTTGGTCTGTCCTTTTTGTTCCAAAGACCTGCACTTTTAATCCCATAGACACTGTTCCCCAAGCAAAGTTTGAGGCATCTGTTGTACCCAACTGCGCTGGAGAAAGGCGAGAGAATAGGACACCCAGATTCTGGGAAATTTGGTATTTCTACCACAAAATCTCCCTTTTCCCCAAACACCAAAACAGAAATCTTAAGTCTCAGGGAATGTTGATGCTGGGACAATAAAGATTTCAAGTACCACTAGATATTTCTCGAGTGGAGTCTTACAATGCAGATCATGTACATCTTAAATGCCATGAAACCCCAGAATCCTGAGGAATTCCCTTGTTGAGACAGTAGCTCAAGTGAAAAAAAGCATAGGAATAGAGCTAAATACAGGTATATATTTTTTCCTGTGGAAGATGTGAGGTGCCAAGGAAAGACTCCCACTGCCATCTGTAATCTTGATGGACTACTCTCGGAACCCATCTGACAAACTATCTTTTGCCAAAGACAAAAATAGAGGTTCAGACTTTCTGGAAGAATTAAAGGTTTGCCAGGGTGGGAAAATCCTTCATATCATCAGACTTAGACTGTCTTTTGTTCTGGGGGGGGGGGGGGGGTTCCTGCTTCTTTTTGGAACATCCCTGCCACTGCTTTTTAAACATTTACTTACCATCAGCTTGCCTGTTTATTTTGCTTTTTCTAAAGAAAGTTTCAATGACTGAAAGTGTAAAGTGCCAGTGGTGCAACAGGTAGCGCACTCCCCTTTGGTGAAGAAGGCTGTGGATTCCCACACCATGTAGATGGATTGCTGGCAGGGAAGTTGCATGTCATCCTTCGGAAGAGATGTTAAACCAAGGTTCCATCTACTTAAGTTGGTGGTAGCTCAGATCCTTAGCCAAATTTCCCTAGTATAAACACCATCTTGGCTCTCCCCTGAAAAGAGGCCACTAGCTTAGTGGGACTAACCCATTCAACAAAGTATAAATAAAATAAATTAAAGTTGCAGAGACAGCATACAATCCTTTGGTAAACTTTGAGAAGGAGATGTATGTTTAATTTTTTTGTTTGTTTTTGAAGGAATTTCTGAAGAAACAAACCCCCTTTTGTCAGCAAAAGCTCCCCTAGGAGACTTCTGGCTAGGCAGTGTGGCACTCTCTGCCTCTTCTTCCAGGGCAGAGGAAAGTGGCTCTCTTTGGCTTTACCATTACAAGTGAACGGGAGATTGGAGGATTAAGCATGCCGTTATGTGATAGCAAAGGGGATATTCCTTAGCCATAAGGTCATAACATTGGCAATATATCTGCCACCAAAAACATTTTGAAAAATAATCAAAGATTATGCATTCTCAAGAGGATCTGTTAATGATTACAGGAAACTGCAATGTGGCATTTAGAGACAGTTAGGTGAAAGGAGGAAGGAGGAAGGCAGACATTCTGACTCACCAAAACAGAAAAGGTATGTATTAAGTTATTAGACATGTTTGGACCACATGACATTTGGACATAGGAAGGGAGACTCGACTATTACTCTGACAAATACTCAATAGTATATGATAGACAAAGGAGATTATTAAAATAGAATCCTAGGATACAAAATATTTTTGTGGGACCAAAAAGTATTCCAGCCCATATGTATGTGCTAAAATGTTACTATGGCAAAGACCGTTTTTTTTTGAGTGACACTGGCAATTTTCAACATTCCACTCAAGAGAAGATTAGAAAATGGGTTCAAGTGCTAATTGAACATTGTCTGGATTATATGGATAGAAGTTACTGCAGAAGAGCGGGAAGATCTTAGAGACAAAAGAGAAAAAGTACAAAAGATCAATTTGATACATGCAAGGGAAGCTACAAAACAGGAATGGTATTTTGCATGCATTAAAGGAATTATAGATGAAAGGGTGAGCAAGAACAGTATATGAAGAGGAAAGACTGAGAAAATTAACTGAAACAGGAAAGGGAGAATAAAAGGATACAAATACAGGTGGCAATGAAAGACATACTACTCTAATTTGCTAAGGGAAATAAGACCATTGGCCAGTAGGCGGAGACAACAAGATGATGTATAAAATATAGCTTTCAACAGAAGCCCATTAACAAGTGAAATAACTTCGAAGGTAGGTGAGGTGTTGGAAATGTTCAGGGAATATTTTGAGATCTTGTACATAGGAGAGACTGAGAAGGAAGAGCTGGGAATGTCAGTACAAATGTATTTAAGTGATTTGAGTTTACTAAAATTATCCGTGAACCAAAGAAATGGATTAATTAAAAAAGCCAAGGAGGAAGACATACAAGAAGTCCATAGGTAAACAACACTTAGAAAAGTTACATGGTTCAGATGAAATTACACACGCCATTTTGGAAAATGAGAACTGTGTTAATTGAGAAATGGGAAAAATTAATAAAATTCTATAGGACAAGAGTTTAATAGACTCATGGAAAGGGATTATTGTGGTAATCTCAAAAGAGGGAAAAGATTTTAAGCAGTCCAAGTTGTATAAATATATCACTATACTTAATTATTACTATAAAATGTTTTAACAGAGTGGCTAGCTGAAGTGGTTCCTGAGGTGATGTACATAATCCAATGTGGCTTTACTGGTGGGAGGAGTCAATAATATTTTATGCATTTCAATAAATAGTCGCACACACACACACACACACACACACACACACACATAAAGGAAACTCTGTTGCAATTAGCCCAGGTGCTGAAAAAGCATTTGACAGACTGAAGTGGAATTTCTTGTTTAATGCCCTTAAGGAAAATAGCAATGCCAGAACAGTTGAGAGATTTACTGGAAAACATATACCAGGGATCTAACTGCCAGTTTAAAAGCAATAGCAAAGTCTGAATATTTTTCTGTTTACTACAGGAACTAAACAGGAACAGCCACTTAATCTGCAATATATTTAGAGCAGGTAGCAGCAAAAATATGAATTTCAAAGACAGATGCCTAAAAGTGGGGACAGACAAAAATAGCTTTATATGTGGACCTACATGAAAATCCTGGTAAAACTATATGACCAAGAGTTAGTACACTTATCAAGCATTGCACCCATGGTCTGCATGGAAGCCACACACCTCAAATAGTTGGTAGGTGCATCTGCATAAAGACAGCTTCCTTTGGTGAATCATTGTCACACTAAGTTGACCCTTTTCTTCTACTGACACCAATTTAAACAGTCTAGCTCCCAGCCAGGGCTTTGTGAGAATTCCCACACCCACCAAGGGCACCTTCAAAAGGGACAACTTAAAGTAGGACAGATCAGCCCCAGCTGAATATTCTGGTTCCATCATCAGTGTGTAGAGAAGAAAGAACAAACTATATTAAAATGTTCAATGTAAAAAATATAGGAGGCACCAGACCAAGGCATGTGAAGATAAAGTTCAGTTTTAATCCACAGACAAAGTACAAACAATGGTGAGCGCTTTCGTAGCAAGAGCTACTTCATCAGACAGTTAAAATCATTACTCACTCATATTTAAAAGTTACAAACAGCCAATCAGAATCAAAGTTCAATTAATACAATACTATTAAGCTGTAAATTAACAACAATATAATAGACATACTTAAAGTGCCAAGTCTAGTCTGTAGTCCTAGAATAAACCTATAAAATATATTTAAAATATATTTAAAATTACATTTAAAATGTTTTATGTGCACAATGGTTTATAAGTACAGGTTTAATAGAAACGTTGTCATTTAGGCCCCTGCCTATATTAGCCCGCATCCTAATGATCCATTCAAGTTCCTTATTTTCTACCAGGTTCTTTATAGGGCCACCTCTACAACCTATTTTGACTTTCCCTACTACCATGAATTTAAATGTGTGTGTCATATCTGATGCCATCACGTGTCTTGCTAGGGCATTAGTCTCTGCCCTCCTATATATATCATAAACATGCTCCCTGATCCTATCACGAAACCTCCAATCAGATGAAAAGGTTAAAACACTGGTAGGAGATAACCACAGATATGCATATAAAAACAAGAAATCCATTAAGAGGCTTTTATGTGGACCTAGATGTGGCCATGAGTTGAATACTGAACCCATAACACACAATAATAGAACCTTTCTCTGTAATTCCTGCAATTATTTTAAATATATTGATGAGAAAGGATGTTTTGAACACCCAGATACGAGGAAGACTGTTTACTTTAAACTATCAGCTAACTGTAATACCACAAATATTGTATATTTAGCTCACTGCAATGTATGTTGCTCATTTTATATAGGTATGACAACACGGAGGTTTCGTGATAGGATCAGGGAGCATGTTTATGATACATATAGAACGGCAGAGACTAATGCCCTAGCAAGACACGTGATGGCATCAGATGCGACACACACACATTTAAATTCATGGTAGTAGAGAAAGTCAAAATAGGTTGTAAAGGTGGCCCTATAAAGAACCTGGTAGAAAATAAGGAACTTGAATGGATCATTAGGATGCGGGCTAATATAGGCAGGGGCCTAAATGACAAAATTTCTATTAAACCTGTACTTACTCATAAACCATTGCGCAGATAAAAAAATTTAAATGTAATTTTAAATATATTTTATAGGTTTATTCTAGGACTACAGACTAGACTTGGCACTTTAATTATGTCTATTATATTGTTAATTTACAGCTTAATAGTACTGTCTTAATTGAACTTTGATTCTGATTGGCTGTTTGTAACTTTTAAATATGAGTGAGTAATGATTTTTAACTGTCTGATGAAGTAACTCTTGCTGTGAAAGTACTCACTATCGTTTGTACTTTGTGGATTAAAACTGAACTTTATCTTCATCTGCCTTGGTCTGGTGCCTCCTACATTTTTTACATTGGATACTAGTCTTTTTGGAGGACCAGTTTGCCTACACCACAGTGTTGCTTTTCCTTCTATATTAAAATGTTGCTTTTCAATCACTCATGCTCTGGCTCTTTCCCCATCATTGAGGTGATATTTTATGGTCTAGTCAAGATTACTCTCTCACAACAGCCTGACAGGTATATCACTCAAATCCCACCCTTCACTTTGCGATGACCAGTCCACAAAGCAGTTTTGCACAGCTTTTTCAAGCTGATCTAAACGGGGGACCCAGATGCAAGCCACCTGCCATCAAACAATCCCATGGAGAGCACCAGGGGTAGGTCCCAGTAACCCTGCTCTGCGTGAGGCTTTCTTATTCTTTAAAAGGAATCATCACAGAGACCACAATTTTAGATCTCTGCCTATTTGATCAATGATTTTAAATGTATTGTACTTTAACAAAGCATCTGATAATATATTCATCAGATTAAAATTAATGAAAAAATTAAAAAAATGCTGCAGAACCATTCAGATTAATACTTGATGTGCCATTTTCCCCTTTACTACAAGGAAAAAAACAGTTGTGCAAATGCACTTACTAGAACACTAGATGTTCTAACAGATCACAGATGCAGTAGCCTAAGCTATTTGAGTATTACCCCTTGCACATGCAAGCTTCCCAAAGTTTTGGTGGCCTTCCATGTGGTTCAATTGCCAGAATCACTTGAAGCTTTTCCTATTTTTTTTTTTTTTTGCCATGGAAGGAGGCAAGATTCCTGTATACTTGCATTAGGAAAAGTGAATCATAACTATACAAAAGGTTGCAAACAAATTCACCCTGGTAACAAGAACACTAAGAAAAAGTAGGGAACTATAGGGAGGGATGGCTACGGCAATGGTGATCCATTAGAACATCTGCTGTTATACTTTAAGTTTACTTACGCAACTGTACTTCAATACATGATTACCAATGCACTAGCCTAAGCTATTTGAACAGATTCCCATAGTTTAGTCAAGAGTAAAGTACAGTTGTGTACACTTACCATAAATGTAGATAGTCGAGTGTCTTCACTGCTGCAGTCATTACATTTGGGTAATCTGCTGGGGTGGCCCTCAGTCTGCCTGATTAACAAAGTCTTGGGTCCTGCGTCGGTTGCTGTCCCTTCTTCCATGACGTCAGGTTGTCAGGGGTATAAAACATGCAGCCGATGCCCATTACATCAGTTTTTCTTGCCCCAGATGTCAGGTGCCCACCAAATGGGGAGCAAATTATTAATTGTATGTATGTAGAATAAAAAAACACAAAACATGTACCTCTAAACAAAAGCAAATACACCAAAAAGGCTTTTAAAGGTAGTAACAGAAATGAGAGGTATATAGTTGGAGAAAAATCAGGGGGCTTGAGGGAGGATAACCAAGACTGCAAAAGTGAATACACTCGAACATCTACATTTATGGTAAGTGTATACAACTGTACTATGTTCTTCGTGTTTCACTGTTGCAGTCATTACATTTGGGTAGAATCCCACAGCTATGGTTGGGAGGATGGATTTATACAGCATTGGGAGCAGCTATAAGGCCCTGCAGGACAGCAGTGGCAAAGCCTGCTCTGGATTTAGAGAAGAGAGGTAAATGGTAATGTTTGGTTAACGTATGAACTGAGCTCCAGGTAGCAGCTTCTAGAATGTTTTTGGTAGGAACCCCTCTGAGAAAGGCTGCAGAAGTGGATGCAGCCCTGGTGGAATGAGATCTGATCCCCTTGGGGACAGGTTTACCATGGTGCATATAGCAGAAACAAATACAATGGCTTATCCATTTGGAAATGGTCTGCTTTGAAATAGCCTTTCCCTCTGCAGCAAATGCCACCAGTAATTGTTCAGATTTTCTTAGAGATTTTGTCCTGTTTAAGTAGAATCTTAGTTGTCTGTGTACATCCAATAAATGCAGAATCCGCTCACCCTTGTTCTGTGGATTTGGGAAGAAAGTTGGCAGATGAACGGTCTGAGGGCCACACTAGATACCACTTTAGGCATAAAGGATGGATTGGGGTCCTGAGAGCCACCCTGTCCGGGTAAAAAATAATGAAAGGCTCCACTGCCATAAAAGCCTGTAGTTCTGAAATCCTTCTAGCTGAAGTAACTGCTAAAAGGAAAGCTGTTTTCCAAGAGAGAAATTTTGGGTCTGTGGTAGCAGCTGGCTCAAAAGGAGGCAGAGTGAGTTTTTCCAAAACAAAATTGAGGTCCCATGCAGGAGTTGTTGCTCTCCTGGGAGGTCTTAAGTTTTTGGCCCCTCTGAGGTACTGCTTTAGCAGAGGATGAGAAAAGAGGGGAGGCTCTGTGTTGCAATGAGCTGAAATGGCAGAGGCATGGATTTTTATGGAAGAAAAAGATAGGTCCTTGTGGAGCATCTCAGTTAAGTATTGCAGAATCTGAGGAATATTGGGCATTGCTGTGCTTATTTCCTTGTGCTTGGTTCCAAGCACAGAATCTTTTCCATTTGTCAGCATAAGATTTTCTAGTACTAGGCCCTCTAGCCTTCAAAATAACATCCATCACAGGTTTGCTGAGAGATGTAACTGGTGAAATTAGTTGATTAGCCATGCTGCAAGATTCAGAGTTTGGAGCTGAGTGTGCAGAATTTGATAGTTCTGCTGAGACAGTAGGTAAGGTGTCTGAGGCAGGTACCACGGAGGAAGGTGCGACATATTGCGCAGGAGCGGGTACCAGTGTTGGCGAGGCCAGTCTGGAGCAATCAGAATCATTTTTGGTTTTTCCTGTCTGACTTTTAGTAAGACCTTGGAGAGCAGAGCTAGAGGGGGAAAGGCATAGACTGATAGGTTTTTCCAGCTGAAGGATAGAGCATCCACTTTTGCAAGCTTTTTTTTGTGATTAATTCTTGTGCAGAATTTGTCCAACTGATAGTTTTGGGGTGAGGCAAAAAGATCTATGTCTGGGCTCCCCCATTTCCGTGTCAATATGCTGAGGATTTGTGGATCCAGTTTCTATTCGTGTGGGTCCATAAAATATCTGCTTAGTTCGTCTGCCAGAGTATTTTCTTTTCCTGGCAGGAATTGAGCTTGTAGATGTATTTGATAAGTCAAGGCCGTGTTCCACAATGCCATGGCTAGTCTGCAAAGGGGGTAGGAATGGGTATCCCCCTGCTTGTTTATGTACCACATGACTGTGGTGTTGTCTGTCTTTATCAGTAGTTGTCCTGGGTGAAGATACTCCTTGAAGGCTATCAGAGCATTCTGTGCAGCTAACATCTCTTTCTGATTGATATGTAGGTACATTTGATTTGGGCTCCACTGGCCCTGAATGCATCTCCCTGCCAGATGCGCCCCCAAGCATAATCTGATGCATCTGTAGTCACGGTTTGGGCGGCAGGGGGTGGAATGAATGACAGTCCCTTGTTTTGGTGGCAGGCCTCTGCCCACCATAGGAACTCTAGTTGCAGGCAAGGAATGATAGGAGTCATTGTTTCCAGGCTGTGACAATGTTGACTCCATAAGCTTTTTAGGTACCATTGAAGTTTCCTCTTATGCAGTCTTGCATATGGAATTAGAAGAATGCAGGAGGCCATGAATCTCAAGTCCTGCAGAATTTGTCTTGCAGTTAGCTGGGTTTTTGTGGCCACCTGCTTGAAGTAAGTCATCAACTGAATTTGCTTTTCTGGCGTAAGGTAAGTCATCTGGGCAGTTGTATTCAATCTTGCACCCAGGAATGTAATTATTTGAGATGGTACCAGTTGTGATTTATTTTCATTTATAGTGTATCCTAGACAAGTTAGAAGCCTTTTTACAAATGCCAGATGTTTTAGAAGAGTGTCATTGTTTTCTGCCTGAATTAGACAATCGTTCAGGTATGGATAAATCTGAATATTTCTTTGCCTGCAAAATGCAATTACTGGTGCCAGGCACTTTGTGAAAACCCTGGGCGCAGTAGATAAGCCAAAGGGCAGTACAGAGAACTGGTAATGCAAATAGCCTACTTTGAAGCGGAGGTATCTTATGCAAGATTCCCTGATTGGGATATGCAGGTAAGCCTCTTTTAAGTCTAGAGTTACCAACCAGGCATCCTTGCCTAGCATAGGTAGTAACTGTTGGACAGTCAGCATCCTGAATTTTGGAATGTCCAGAAATGTATTTAGAATGGATAAATCCAGAACTGAATGCCATGATTTGTCTTTTCTGGGTACCAGGAAAAGTCTTGAATAAAAACCTTGTCCCTTTTCCTTTTCTGGTACTGGCTGAATAGCCCCCATATTCATGAGGGACATAACTTGTTTCTGGGCCTCTGCCCACTGATTTGGAGGCAGTTCTGGCCATCCATTTGGGATTGGCAACGTGTGGAAATGAAATCTGTATCCTTGGGATACTACATTTAAAACCCATTTGTCCTGGGGAATCAGTTGCCAGTTTCGTGCATGAAGTGCCAGTTTTTCCCCCAAAGGGGCGGCTAAAAGATAAGTGCTTGGTGATTGCAGTGGAAAGTCACTGAGACTGTTTACCGTAGGAAGGTGCCTTGTTACTTCCAGATTTGGAGGTGGAGGCACCCCATTGCTTTGTTCTATAAGTTCCTTGCGACTGAAACTTGGAGCCTTTGGAATGTCTGGGTTTGACCTGAGTCGCTCTAGTGGATACTGGAAAGGACCAGTTCTTAGTAGGCCAGTGCCTAATGAATCTGGGTGGCTGCACTTGCAGGAAATCTTTCACAGTTTGCATAGATTTAGCTTTATCTTCAATCTTTTTCAAAACGTATTCAGCCTTATTACCAAATAGACTGTCCTGTTGTAAAGGAGCATCCAACAATTTTGCTTTAACATGGTCAGGCAGATTTTGCTACTTGAGCCAAGCATGCCTTCTTATTACAGATCCAGTTACAGCAGCCCTGCAAGAGGCCTCCAAGGAATCAAAACCACATTGCAAAGTATGTTTTCCAACTTGTTCAGCTGAATGCAATAAATCCTGCAACTCTATTTCCCACACAGTCAGAAATCAACATAATTTTCTGTTTAAGTAAACCCATGACATGCTGTTGATATTTAAGCATATGAAACTGACAGTTTAAAGCCCTGATTGTCAAGGTTGCAGACGTGTAAACCTTCTTACCCCATCTATCCAGCGCCCTGGAATCTCTATCAGAAGGGATAGGATTTTTAGCAGTAGAAGCCTTAATGCCCTTGGGACCCTGAGAAATGGTTTCTGGGTTAGCAGTAGGGTTTTTAAAAAGGAATTTGTGGGAGTCAGGAACCCTGTAGCATCTGTCTGGCATACTAGGAGCCAGAGGCAAGGAATCTAGAGCCATACTGGGCTCTGAGAAAACATCAACAATGTCTAGAACAGGAGGTATAGCTAAAGGCCTATGCTGAGGAAGAAGAAGAAGAAAATCCCCAAGTCTCTTTTTAGATTCTGAGAAATCCTGACTCTCCCAGTGAAAGTGTTCCCTTAAGATATGCAAAGTTTCTCCAAAAGAAAAATCCTCAGGAGGAGAAGCAGAATGGATGGAATCTTCTGCATCAGAGTCCTCATAAGTGGGAATAGATAATTCCTGATCAGAAGAGGAATCAGAAGAAATAGAAACCTGATCTGAAGATTCATAGTCACTGCCTTGCCTAGGCCTCTTAATAGGAGGGGGATGGGTACCCCTGATCAAGGTAATTAAATCCTCAGCCATTTTGATAATTTGTTTTTTAGGCATTGGGGCCTATACACGTGACCCATGCGTCCGTTTTTTAGACATGGAAGTAGTTTTTGGCCTTAGATTTGAAGAAGGTGTCGGTTTAATATACAAATCTTTAGTCCTGAAAACACCCTCAGAAGCCGGTGCGCCTGCTCAGCGGCTCTGGACCCATCTAAGGTAGAGACATCCACGGGTTCAATACTTAAAGTATCTCGCGGCATACCAGACTCCGAATGGGTCTCAGTACAGGCCTGCGAATCAAAAGTAGCAGGTATCAGGGGCTGCGAAAGCGCCTCACTGAGTACCGGCGAACCGGCAACTGGCTTAGGAGAAGCTTCGTCGTCAGTTTTGGAACTAGACGGTCTGTCTCTGTCTTTTTCTTTGCATTTTTTTAGCTATTCCGGTAGTCGAATTGCTAACCAACGACATTTCTGCATAGTTAAATGTCGAGCCAAAATGTTTAGAAGCAAAAATATACCGATGTTTAATAGTGCGTTGATTAAATTTAGCACAAAACCGACAGCAAGGCACGTTGTGGTCAGGGCCTAGGCAAGGAATACAGTACAAATGAAAATCCTTATGAGGTATTTGTTTCCCACAAGTAATACAATTATTAACTTATACTGACATCGGTAAGGAGCAAGAAAAAGTTTCCCCAACGGGGTACTTAGGTTTTAGTTGAAGACTTCGGTTCTGAAACTCGAAAACGAAAATTTCAGGAGTCAGCCGACCAGCACTTGCGAACTGCTTCTGCTTCGGGCACCGGGCGGCAAGGAAGACCGATGTAATGGCGTCAGCTGCATGTTTTACACTCCTGACAACCTGACGTCATGGAAGAAGGGACAGCAACCGACGCAGGACCCAAGACTTTGTTAATCAGGCTGACTGAGGGCAACCTGCCAGTAGATTACCCAAATGTAATGATTGTAACAGTGAAACACGAATAACATCAAGGAAAGGGTGGAGACCAATAACCAAAACACCCAGGGGCCCCTGGAGAATGGCCCTGGCAAAACCTGTTTTGGACCCGAAAAAGGAATCCAGCTTGTAGTGCTTTGTAAAAGTGTGAAGAAAGGACCATGTTGATGCCGCTAAAATAGTCTACCTATTTCAAGAAAGCCACCAAAGAAGATTGTTGAATGAGCTATAAAACCCTGCCTGGAAGTGGCTGAATTTGGTGAGCATAAAAAAAATAATAGAATGGAACAACTTTCTAGAAATAGTCAGTTTATTCACAAGTTGTCCTTTCCTCTTTCCTTCACTAGTCTTCCTGAATGGTCAAGTTTGCCTAGGTAGTATTTGAGCTTTCTGTGTATATCCAACAAAGTGAAGAATGCCACATATCCCTTATTCTTCGGATTAGAAAGACTGGAAGATTAATGGTCTGTCTTTACGTAAACTTTGAGAAGACTTTAGGCATAAAGGTAGGATTTATTCTCAAAGAAACAGTCACTATAAAAAATGAGGTAGGGATAACTCATACCAACTGTTTGCAAGTCAGACACTTACTAGATGTCACAGCAATAAAAAAAGTCTTCTATTTCAGGGCCCCCAAATCAATCTCAATCTGACTCAAATGGAGATGAAGTAAGCTTTTCAAGCATAAAAGTGAGATAACCAAGGAGAAGTCAGAAAGTTTCCTAGGTGGGCAAATACACAAGACCTCTTCCAAAAACTGTAACTTGATCACTGTTCGAACGGGGAGGATCTAAGGGCAGACAAGCAGAAATGTCTGACAACTGTACCATGACAGAAAAGTTCAACAAAACATTGGACAGTAACTTACACAATCAAGAACAAGAGGCAACCAGGCCTGAAAAGGGTCCTCATTCTTCAAGTAGCATCAGCTACAAAAAATCAATTCCACTTGCAAATATATTGTTTTCTAGTAGCAGGTTTTGCCTCCTTTACTATCTGCCACAGACACAGACAGACACAGACACAAGATGCCTAAAAGGTCAAAAGTTCTATCATCCATACATTTATAGTTGAAGAGTTTCCAGAATGGGGGGCATCAAACTCCTTCCTATCTTCTGTGAGTAAATCTGGTCTGTGAGAAAACTTGTGGCAATTGTCCTTGGCCAGACTGAAAAAAAAAAAAAAGAAGTTATGTTCTTATCATAACATTCCACCTGTGCTGATCTTCACTCATTCATGACGGATGGGTCTTTGTTCCATCCTCGGAACCAACTTGGCCGATATAAGCTTGCGCCAGCCAAAAACTCTTAATCTAAGATTATCCACAGTGTCACTCTCCTCATTTGCCCATATGGAAAGAAAGCAGAGGCTTTGTCTCAGCAAAAACCCTATTCTGACACCAGGACCAAGTCCGAACCTCCCAAGAGTCTTTCGGATGGGGTAGAAGGGTGGGATGTCATGAATGAATGAAGAACAACAACACAGATGGAACTTTATGGTAAGAACATAACTTCTTTATCTGATGATGTTAATCTTCATTCATGACGGATGGGACAGAGTCTCTAGCTACTTTATGTCCTGGGAGGCCCTATGGAAGGATATTCTTGAGCACCACTGAGCCAAAGGATGCTCTATCCCTGGAGACCAAGTCCAATTTGTAGTGAGTGATAAAGGTATGAGGAGAAGCTCAAGTGCCTGCTGCACAAAAGTCATCCACAGAAGCTCTAGAATGAAAAGCCACTGAAGTAGCAACCAATCTGGTTGAATGTACCTTTACTTTCGTAGTTAAACACATTTGGTTCTGTTGACAGACAAAAAGAGATACATTCTCACAGCCATTTCCCCCAGGTGACTTCAGAAACTGATCTTCTCAACTTGGGTCCTGAGAAGGATAGGAATAATTGGTCAGATTTTTGGAAATATTTAGTCCTATCCAACAGAAGTGTAATTGTCTATGTACATCCAATAGATGCAAACAATATTCTCCTTTATTTGAAAAAATTGGGAAGAAAACTGGCAAGTTAATGGATTGATTAATATTCAACTCCGAGACAACCTTTGGTAGAAAGGATGGGTTAGTCCGAAGTGATGCTCTCTCTCTCTGTGGAAAACAATGTAAGGGCATTTTACATACAAAGCCTGTAATTCAGATATTCTTCTTGCTGAGGTAATGGCTACCAAGAAAAAAGACTTCCAAGACAAGAATTTTATGTTGCAATTAGCCACAGGCTGAAAGGGATGATGAGTCAAAGATTGTAGGACTAGAGTGAGATTACAAGGTTCAATGGACTCTTTGAAAGGAGGTCTTATATGTAAAACCCCTTGCAAGAAGGTTTTACAGAGGCGATGAGATACCAAAGAGGAATCCTGGAAACCATTGTGAAAATTTGAGATTGCTGCTAACTGTATCCAGACAGTAGAAGTTTAAGCCCCTGAATGGAGTAAGGTTGATAAATACTCTAAAACCAAACTGATTGGAGCCGAGAAGGGATCTACCCCCCCCCCCCCCCCCGAGACCAAAACACAAATTATTCCATTTACTATGATAAATCATCCTGATGGATGTTTTATGGGAAGCCAGAAGTATTTTTCGAAGAGGGGAAAAAATGTTATTTTGTCTGGCAATTACTGGAATTGGAGGAACCAAGATGTCAGCTTGAGGCTCGACAGGTTTGGATGGATTGTGGGTGTGACAGAAGTCCTGGAGTTGGATCCAGAATCCATGGTCAGTGAACCAGGTGAGGCCAAAGGAAAGGGAACCAGACTTGCCGGGGTCAATAAGAGTGCAATGATAATTACTTTGTTTCTCAACCAAAGAGCCTTCTTTAGAAACTGTGGTATTGGAGGAAAGGCATACAGTAGTCCCAGGGGCCAATCAGGTATTACAGCATCCCTCAGGAACTCCCCCTGATGGCAGATCAGGGCAAAGTAGCTGCTACATTTGTGGTTGGTGGGGGATGCAAATAGGTCGCAAGGCTGGCCCCAGTGATGGAAAATCTCCATCACGACCACTGGATTGAGGGACCACTCATGAGGCAGGAGAATACATCTGCTCAATTTGTCCGCAATCATAATGGAATTTCTTGGGAATGTGCATTGCTACTAGAAAGCGGTTGAAGGCTATTGCCCACTGCCAAATTCTCATGGCTTCCCAACACAATTGGTAGGATCTGGGTCCCCCATTTGTTGATATACCAGAAGACCGACATCGTCCAACTGAATTGCAATTGTCCCTAACGGGAGGGGAGAATGGAATGCTTGCAATGCCAGAAACACGAAGCATCGCCCTCAGTTCTAGGACACTGGTATGCAAATTGGTCTCCATGTGGGACCAAGCGCCTTGGACTGACTGTCTTTCCCTGAAAATGCCCCCCCACCCCACCAAGGATGCATCTGTGGTCACTACGGCTTTGTGCTGAGGGAGTGAGAAGGGATGACTCCATAACTCTATTGCTGGCTTCATCCACCAAGTGAGACCCTGCTTGCAGCAGTTCGTTATGTGGATCGGATGAGACATCAGATGTGTCAATAGGGCCCACTGTGACGCTAGCAGCCACTGTAGCAATCTAATGTGTAAAGGAACTATAGTAATCACTGCTGCCATTGATCCTAGCAGTTGAAGGACTAAATGAGCTGGGACTTTTGTCCTGAAAGAGAGTATCACTTGGAGCAGAGATCTTAGTCTCTGAAGCCTGTGAAGTGGAAGGGCGACCACGCAAGACCTTGTGTCAAATGCTGCTCTTATGAATTGTAGGCTTTGAGCAGGTGCTAGTTTTGACTTCTCTTTGTTTACTGAGATCCCTAAGGGGCTTGCTAGCTGTAGAGTGTAGTGCAAGGCATGAAGCAAGTAGATAACTGGCGGGGGCGGTAAGGAGCCAATCATCTAGATAAGGAAACACTCAGAATCCCTGCAGTCTCAGGCGAGTAGTTACCACTGCCATACATTTGATGAACACTCTGGGGACTATGGAGAGGCCAAAGGGCAGTGCTCGAAATTGGTAGTGATTGGCTTCCAGTTGGAACAGGATATATTCCCTTGAGCGTTTGTCCATTTTTATATGGTAATACACATCCTGGAGATCTATCGAGCACATCCAGTCGTCTTTCTCCAGAAACGTGACACTTTTTTGGGGCAGCTTTCAGATTTCTTGTGCTGCTACATTCCACTGACTGGGTGGAACATCGGGAATTTGCTTTTGCGGCCTCAAGTAAAGATCGAAGGGGATGTGATAACCACTGGTAATTATTGTCTGCACCCAGGAATCTGTCGTTATGGAATGCTAGGCTAAATAGTGTAGAGAGAATAGTCTCCTGACTGCTTCCAGAGGCAAGCAATCAGGCTGCTCTTCAGGAGTACTGGTAGGGCTGCCCAGAAAAAGAATCTCAGGACCCCTGGTTATGTGGACCGCCTCTGCCTCGGAGGGAGCGTATCTTCCTAACGAGTTTGCCCTTCTACCCTGGGGGAAAACTCGCCACATGTGTCACAGAAAGGCCCTTGGGATTCCCTGAACCATATCTTTCCACTTCTCTGATTCCTAGAGTACGAACTTTGGGGAGTGGAAAAGCGTACGCCCACAACAGATACGGTCTTGCCATCCTTCTCACACCTGGCTAGTGTGTCTTTAACCTTTGGACCCAAAAGAAAGGAGGCATCAACGGGAGTGCTGATGAAGGAAGACTTGAAAGGGTCCACAAAGTCACACAAGAGCATCCAGGCATGACATCTCATGACAACACCTGCACCTGCTGCTCTGGCCGCCCCTTCGGTTGTATGGGAAATCAACCGCATCGACGAGTTGGATATGGATTCCAGTGCGGCAGGCTGTGAGGCAACTTTGTCACATACCTCATCAGACACAGCTCCTGCCAAAGTTCCTGAAAGTTCTGTGAACAGGTCTCTCTGGAGACAGGTAAAATGTGCCAAGTAGTTAAACGACTGGATGGCAAAGGCCGATGAGGCATAAAACTGCTTGCCTAACCTGTCCATCTTCTGAGACTCCCTGTTTGGAAGATGGACAACAGGACTCTTCTCCGCAAATTCTTTCCTTGTAGCAGCTGCCACCACCATAGCCTCTACTGCCAATCCTTTGGACCAATGTGGGTGATCCCTCTGGAAGGGAGAGTATTCTCCAGGGGGTTGGGCTCAATGGTGTCAGGAGTCTTCCAAGTGCGCTGCATGATGAGCTTGACTAACTCATCTGTAGGTAGGGTCACCCAGGAAGTAGACTGTTGAGTATGGAAAGCCTGCAAGAATACAGATTCTTCAGAAGAAGGGATGGTGGGTTTCCAGTCACCCCTCTTTCAGTATCTCCAATATGTCACTCAGGGGGTGACCGTGGGGAACCTTTCCCCTCATCATAATCCCTATCTTCGGTGAGAGTTTCCTCAGGGGAATCAATATGCTTCCTCTTGCATGATCTCTTATGGGGTGGCTCTTCATGGGGGACAACTGAAGACAGGATGCCCTGCGGTAGGGTATCTTGCTGCTCCCATGCCCAATGTCCCAGCATAGTGGACTGTGTCGGCTGTGAACCAGAAGGCATATAAAGTGGCATTCCGGCACCTAAGGGGCCAACTGTGAACCTGCTGAGGTGAGTGCCCTCTCTATAACCGTGAAGCCAGGCCCCCCCGAAGAGGGATCGTAGCCTGGAACAGAGAAAGACAACCTCGGAACCGGGGTCACACCCCACTCTGATGAGCCCACCTCCAGGGAAGGAGCTGCAAGAGGACCTGGACCTGCCAGAGCAACTGGAACCGTACACGGCGCCATAGAAAAAAAATTGGTGCCATACTATGGGTCATCGTGCAGGTAGACAAGTCATGGCAAACACCTTAACCGTTAGGCCATCCTCCCAACTCCTAGAGTCATGGTCTCTAGGGTGGGTTGGCCCTGATTGAGCCGTGGACCACAGGATAGACTCCAGAACCATGGTAAGATCCACCAAGGGAACTAAAGAAGCTGGCACCGGGATAGGCATCGACATAGAGGGCTCAAAACTGCAGGGAGGTTGAAGGAGAAGTATATGTTGGAGTCTGTGGAGAGATGTCCTCAACTCTGGGTGGGAGGGAGGTTTTACAGAGTTGGGATGCTTATGGCTACTAGGAGTTGATCCACAAGTCTGACTACGTCGAGCTCCGAAAGGCTCCTGGTGGAATGGGTTGACATCCCCGATGGAGTTTCAGGTCGATGAAGGAATGGACTTAGCTGCTGTCCAACAAAGGGATCAACTGACGGAGAATATCAGGGCCTGGCTAGTGTCTTGACCTTCAGCACCGTGGTCAAAAGACTGGAAAGGCTGTGATTAGGGGGGAGGAAGCGACAGGTTTTAATGAAGAGACTATTTTTAGTGCTGACAGGTTCTGTGGTTCCGTGGAAGGGGTCGGTACCATGGGAAAAGTAGTCATTGTTGCTTCTATGGTCAAGGATGACACCATGGATGGAGTTTTAGACTCCGGTGCTTACACAGGTGTTGAAGTAATTTTTGCAATATTTGGTTTTGGTTCCGTATGAACCTGGGCCTTATTGGTTTTCAATTCTTGAGGATGATGAGACGATGACACTGACTCCTCTTCTTTGACTCTGTCTTAGAAGGAGTTGAGACCTTCACCTCAGACAACGCTTCCAAGAAAGGGGTTTTTAAAAGGCCCTTCAGAATTAGTTTATTCTTGCGCATGGCCAAGATGCGGGCACTAAAGCCCTTACAGAGCTCGCACGGGGGTTGAACTTTTAAGTGTGGTACCTCCAGGCAATAGACACAGAACAGGTGGCCATCAGAGTTTGGCATCTTCCTGCCACATTTATCACATTGTTTAAAACCAGTAGTACCCGTTTTGTCCACCATTATACTAATACCCAGACAACAGTAAACCAACAGCAATGAAAAAACAGCAATTCAACAGTAACAAAGATATACCGTCACGATAGGCCAAACACACACACACAAAGGATTTTTTTTTTATACTACCAACAATGGTAAGAGAGAGAAATACCCAAAAGGGTAAAGGAAAGAAGCAAAAACGAGATTGGAACACGTTGACTTGAGCGCTTTCATTCTTTACTATATTAAAACTTCATCTGAAATGACAAAATCAATAAAACTGTGAACTTAAATAGGCAGGAGAGAATAACTAGTATATACAACCAGTAACAGAGGTGAGATCATTCATAAAAATTAGGTAATAGTTTAGGAATTAGTGGGTGGGGTTACACATTTAAAGTAGCCCGTGTAATGAACATTTAATGTTCAAATTGTCATTTAAGCCTGGAGTAGTTTCTGCCCCTAGAAAAAGCTGCCACCTTAATCTACACCATCCTACAGCTGATTTCAGCAGTACTCCACAACATTTTTTTTCCATTTTAACAAAAAAGTGTTCCAGCAGATTAAGGGGGTGTCAATGGGGTCCAAAATGTCCCCTGCTTATGCAAATCTTGTGTTAAGTTGCTGGGAAGTTGAAAGTCTTGTGTTTCTGCCATGATTCCAAGTTAAACTGTACCGTCATTATACGGACAACATATTCTTTGTATGAAATGGCACTAAATAGGATTTGGACACATCTCCTATCTGCTAGTATTGGATTCCTAGATTTTGATATTTCTGGTTGCGGCAGCTCAGTGTCTTTCCTAGACACTACCATTACCATTGACACCAACCGCTATTGTTTTTAGTCCACTATCCATCGTAAGACCACTTACAAAAACAACTTTTTGGATGTCATGAGCATCCTTACTACAGGAAAGTCAAATTTGTAAGGAGCCAGTTCATACAAATATCTTGTATTATCAGCGATGACTCCACTTTCTTAAAAGAAGCCCACTTTCTTAAACTATTTCTACAAAGACATTACCCAGAATCTCTGGTTAATCGCATTTCCTATGAAGTTTGGGCCACCAGGTCCTCTAAATACACTCCAATACTACAAGCCGGCTTCACCCCTAAATCCAGGTCCAAATTTGAGTCTCCACTGGACAGATGCTCGAGTTTCCCTATCACGATGAGCAGGGACATGCAAGGCATCCAAAATATTCTAAATAAAAACTGGAACATTATTTTTTGTCATAATGCTCTGCTCAATGTTCTTGGTAATGCACCCACTTTTTCATACAAAAAAACAGAACATTACGCTCTATGTTTGAAAACAGAGACTTGCCATTTTTGGCTACTAGTGACAATTCCCACTACTACTGATGTTGGCATGTTTAAATGTGACAAATGTGTTGTTTGCAGTTGTATATAAACAGGCAAATCTTGCACTTTTAAACATTGCAATTACACTGTTACCTTTAATAACCAAGATGATTGCCATTCTGTGCCAGTTGTATACACTGGGATATGTAATGCATGCTCTGCTTTTTACATCAGCAAAACTTGCCACAGACTTTCTTG
>NC_056735.1:1112663923-1112681423 GCF_019279795.1 Protopterus annectens | reverse complement strand
AAGTATATCCTGGCACTGATGAGTTTTGTCTGCAGTAAGATTTTGCTCTGACAGAATGTATGAATTCTGGAGGGTCAAACTGAGCTGAATTGCTACCACCCAGGCTATCAGAACCAGTAGGCAAAGATGGTAGGATCTGGAACCCCCCCCCCCAAAAAAAAAATCCTTCTGGTTTGGGAATTAGTTATATCCTTGAATAGCAGCCTTTCTGTAAGAGATTGACATGCACTGGTTCTGGTCCTCCTTATGACAGCATGCTGTGCAGAATAACAGGAAAAAGAAACTTTGTTCCCTGGTTAATGTGGAACCACCTGAAAAGGAGGAAGGGATTCCCATTGTCAAAAATCTCTCTGCTGGATCATACTCAAAACCCAACTGTCTGAGTCTATATGAACTCTCAGGGACATAAAAAAAATGACTAAAGTGGGAGGGGGAGGGGGAACCTGAACAGACAGATAAGTCATGCTGATTGGATGGCCTGTCCTTGAGATTTGGAGGCTTTTCCTTTCTACTTTGGGCCTCCTTTCCATTTATACTACTTAAATATTATTACTGGAAAAGGAGGCAGGGGGTAGACTATTACTTATTTTAAAATAGGAGGACTAGAAAATCTGAGTCACTCCCTGTTATCAGCTTTCAACTTTCATCACATACCTCTCCAGCACCTCAGCTGCAGAAGGGCCCAACAGAGTCTCCTTATCGAAGGGTAAATTAACATGCTCAGGAAGGTTTTGACTACAAAGCCAAGCAAGTCTCCTCAAAACTGATCCAGATACAGAAGCCAGAGAGGAAAAATCAAATGCATCCTATGTACATGTTTAAACAGGCCTTGCTACTTTAGACGCAGATGGCACAGAAGCATTTAATGATTTTTTTTTACGTCAGAAAAAGGAGGGGTTTACCACTAAATTCTAAATGTTCTCAAAAGACAGAAGCAAAAACTATTAAGTATGAGCCTGAGAGTACAAAATTCTCAAAGTTAATGCATTAGAAACATACATTTTTCTTCCCCAGCTTATACGGTGCTTTCCCATCTCTTGTCAGTAGTAGTGGAATTAGTACCAGTAACACATTTTGCCAGCAACAGCAGATTTGGTTAAAGAAATGACTGATGGATCTCCTTTAGGATTAAAAAGTAGGTGATTATGGGTCTGGGCCACCTTATTTAACCTATCATACCACTCAGGAACCAAAGGCTGCCCATCAGGAAAGCTTGATGCTGTGGAAAAAAAGTCTTCAAAGCAGGCAACAGAGGAGGGGATAGGTACAGCTTTAGCCATATACATCTGCAACAAATCAATACCTTTGTTGCACCATAGTAATTTCATTCTGACCCCAGTGAAGCACCTCTTTCATACTGGACAAAATGTTTACTGCCGACTGCTATTCTGAATAGAAAATCCTATCGGAATGAGAAGGAACATTTTTTTCCCAGCAGTTTGAAAAGATGAGGGAAAAAGCAGTAATCAGTTAACTGACAAATCCCAGTAAATCTGCCCTGTCCACTAAAAAAGAAACAGGTGATTGGACCTTCTCGCTAAGCATATTCTTTCTTAAAAATGCCTAACCCTTAGGCACAGAGAACCCAGCATCCAATTCCCCACATCTGCCAAGTGAAGACCTTTCACACTTGCCCCTTTTCCCACAGATGATAGAGGTCTCTCTCTCTTCTGCCCACTTAGGACATTCTTACAGTTGAAGAGGACGTGGATAACCTCTGGCCTTTGGTGGCTTGGAAGACTACACCAAAAGGAACAAGATGAACAGAGAAACACGACTGCTGGTCTGAGGAACAACCACTGGCCACACAGCAAAGTCAACCACCAGTGTCAAAGGCAAACTGGAAACCAGACTAACCCTTGAATATCCTGAAAGTTTTTTTTTTTTTATGGAATGGGAAAGAAGAACCATGGGGAGGGGGAGAGAGAGAGACAGCTGTTCCATCGGTAAGCCAGGAAAGAGATGTGAAGTACAAGTAGTGAAGCCTTAAGGAGTCAGTAGAGAAAACAGTGAAGACCAAGCGATTACAAGGTAAGTAAAAACGACTGCAAGTCCCACACATGCACAATATTCTGTCCACAGATTAACTTTACTGTTAGCAGTTTAAGTCAAAAGTACACCTTTCCTAACAATAATTGTACACAAGCACCAACATATCTCCACTGTCCCAGTGCATTAAAAGTCCTACTCACGGTTTCATATTAAAGGTAACTCTGATGAGAAAAATACAATTCTAGTCATAAAAGTAATAAAACAGAAAGACTTTCCCCAGTGGGGACCTCTCTGCCTAGCACCTGAAGAATCACTAGCTGAATGACAGACTCATGTGGCCTGACAAAGAAGCCCAATGACAATCATAGGGCACAGCAAAAAGCACTGAAGTACTTTGGCACTCCAACTGCCTTTTACAGGGAGTGGTTTGAGCACTTCCGGGCAGCTGCGAGTGCATGTAAGGTATCCGAAGCCTTGGGAACGTGGCCAGTGCAGGGAATAATACCTAAATAGCTTAATCTACCACAGACTGAAAATCAGTTGTCTTAGTTTCTATTTTAGAACTCCTTGTTTGCTGTTCTACCATGTACCACTTCACATTTCCTTCATTTATGTCTTTACTACTTTAGAAAACATTTGACAGTTCAGCTACACATATGCTTTTGATACAGGAAATGACCTTCATGTTAATTTCCCATGCATTTAAATAAGTTATCTGTGTTAGCTGTGTCGCATTTTAAACACCTGTTTTTCAAAACGTTGCAACGAAATAAAAATAATTTCTTACCTAACACTCAATGGAGAGTCAACTGAAAGACCCAATAAAGCACAGGCATCCCGGGTAAAAATGTCACAGATATCTGCCCACTGGTTAGAATCAAGAAGATGTACATATGGAGAGTTCTCAATACCCTGTCGTAAGTAGACCAAGCTTCCCATCAACACCTGAATATCTGTAAAGGAATTCATAACAGTCAGACTGATTTCTTCTCAATGTTTCTGTTAATCAGAAAAAAATGATTGTTGAGTACCTCTACAATTAAAAAGTATTAAATCTGCAGTGAAAACAATTCGCATCTCTCTCTTTCTCTCTCTGTATATATATATATATATATACATATATATATATATATATATATATATATATATATATATATACATATACACACACACATAGGTTTACTATCACATAATCGAATGCACTGTGTTCGAGTGTTAAGATGTCCGAACATGTTCAGAAATCAGAACACCAAAAACAGTGAATGTCGAACAAAGCATTTCAGTAAAGTCGAATGTTGAAAATGTCGATTTTACTGAAATGCTCACATCTGCTCAACATTGAAAAACACTTTTTTCAGGGGGGCAAGCCCCCAATGCACCCCCTACTTATATATACAAACTCCAAGATCTCATTACTGTGAGGGAAAGGATACATTTCCCAATCCCCACTATAGTGAGATTTGTGCCACAATGTCAAGCCTTACAACTATTTTAAAGTTCGACATTGTGGCACTCGCATTTACGGTTATGCTCAATTAGTTTGGCACATATGTCGATCACTCAAAGTGCAACTGACTATGTGATAGTAAGATATATATATATATATATATATATATATATATATATATATATATATATATATATATATATATATATATATATATCTTCAGTTACTCATTTTCTGATATATATTTTATCCTATTCAAGGTTGAAGGGGACCTAAAACCTACCCTGCCCTGAAAGGGTTAAGGCACAGAGTTAAGTCTTGGATGGAATTACAAGTCACTGAAGGACAGTCACTAGGGCAAGTGCACACATGCACACACACATGCACGTGCCCTCAATTTGTTCATCTGCATGTCTTTGGAATGTGGGAGAAAAAAGTCTCCTTGGATTACATGCAAAAAGGAATCAACATGAAGAACCAAGAACAGTGAAGCAGCAACTCAAACCACTATAACATTATGCCAGGCATGCTTACCTACAGGGTGACAGTGGTGAAGTTAGCACTGCTGCACTACACCACCTCGTTCACCAGTTCATAGTTTCTCATTCATTCACACACACCTCCACACACGGCCATCAGCTGCCACCAGCTCTTCTCTCTCACAGCGTCTAACAGACCCATGTCCAGGGATGCCAAGATGATCAGGGACACTGGTGCTGTTCTACACTGCTTCCAGGGAGTGTGCCTTAACCCCATTACCATCCTACAGCAGCTTTCCACATTCGTTTGACTTCAAGAGGTATGTTAGCACTTCCGTGAGCGAGCAACCTCCCAACAACAAAGTGGTAAACTACTTGCAGAGCATAGTTCACCAGGCTCTTACTGCTGCTGCTACAGCAGCAAGCCCAGACTGCCTCCTTCCCCAAGGATGAGCAAGTAGGCATCAACGGCTCACTCCCATCCTTCCAGCCTTCCCTGCCTAGTCCCTCCAGAGCCCATGCCACTAGATGAACGCAGGTCTCCTGTAGTACAGTCAGGGCTTAGTCCCTCTGCACCATGGGGCCAGGCTAACAGGGTCATATTTAGATAAGGAATTTCTTTTGTTTGACGCATAACTGTAGTCTATTCCAGAGAAGGTGATGCACTGGATTACAAAGCCTTTAACACCAGCAGGTGCTGTTAATCTTGACATGAAGGTTGAGGCTTTTGGAGAAGGTGTTTGTTACAGTGCCAACTTTGCAAAGGTGGACAAGGTCAAAAAATAACAGGTATTTCACTGCTCAGAAGGCTAGACAGAGGTCACTACTTAGGAGTCTTAAGAAGCACAACACAGTGTGAGAACAATCTATCATAATAGTTCAGATTGTTCTTTTAGTCACGGGTCTCTGGTGTTTTTCAAACTGCTACAGATGTTGAGAAAGATGTACATCAAACACAACACGATATTCAGGGACAAGTCTAATAAAATGAGAAATATAGTGGTAACAGCACTTCACTGGGTCTTGATTAAATACTAACAGATAAGCTGCAGAAGGCATCAAAGTATTGAGGTATCTGATACTGGTTCTGTTTTGGGGTGACAGGGATGAGTAATGTGTCTTAATTGATGCAAATTGCTTTTTTTTTTTTTTTTTTTAAAAGTAATCAAGCTTCATTTTTAAGTATTTAGGACAAGGCCATGACTGGTGCACCAGGTGTTAGTCTGGGCCAGCCAGCCAAGATTATCAAATACAACTTTTATGACTTGTGTCCAATCTGCAGTTGTCAGCAAACTTAGCTACAGATGTTCAGTGCCTCACTTGACTTCAAAAAAATAAGACACCAAAGAGTAAAGGATGCAAGACATTATTAGTGACCCTACTCTAATAGAAGGAGGTGTTACCCACCTTCAGAAAAGTGCATTCTACTGCAGATCCAATCTTCTATCCAGCAAACTACTTGAGCGTTAATGTTAAGATGAGAAAAGCCATCTACAATACCTGCCTGGAGGATGGTATCACGGGCCTATGCAAGGTCAGTGTAAGCAACATGAATAGTTAGAACATCACTGGGGGTTTCAGCAACTCTTGCAGATATCAGCCAGACAAAACAAACCAGACAAACCTTCTAGAAATCAGCACTAGTTTTGGTCCATGGTTTGGAGGTTGCACAAGTCACTGCAACTCTGCAATTATGTGGTCTATTACCATGCAAACAATGTTAGATAGTAACAGGTCTATAAATAGCAAGTTCAGTCATACAGCCATCCTCTTGTAACAGCATCACTATGACCTCCCTCTACACTTCTAGGGCATAGTCAGAATAAAGACTTCTGCTGAATAGGTTCATGACAGGTTAAGCTAAATGATACTTAGCACTTACAAACAAGCAGTTGGAGCAACTATTGGGGCTCATGGAACCAGTGTTTTTGAAGGACATGACAACACTTGATCCATACTGATACTAGGAAGAAGAAAAAAAGAGAATTACAGGGATGGATGTGGAGCGAAATTAGATTTAAATTTGTCCAGGTTTGCTAGTAATTCAATGCCTAAAGGAACAATCCATTTTAACCCTGGTTTGGTACACAGTTAAGCATAATTTCTAAGTTTCCTGAAGAAAATTTTGTGGTGGTCTGCAGTAGCCATTGGCATCTCAGAGTAAATAACTGGCTTTACACTTCCCAGTTGTATGTTTAAGGGCAGTACTTACAAATTTTAGATTAGTCTTATACTGGGGCAGAGGATGTGTGTTATAAATCAGTAAAACATTATTTCTGTTGTAGTTTGTTTATGTCAGAATTCCACTACACAGTTTTTATTTATGAATAATGTTTGTGAATAGTGCTTGTGGCAAAGAGGAAGGACGGTCAGTGCACTTGGGAAGTACAATTCTAAGACAAGTATGCAGAAGCAGATACTGGGTTTATTGCAGAATTATGCCATTTATGTTTCTCAAGAATGTCAGTGAGTAATAGGTAAATGACGTGGGAGGGCTTACAATACAGGAATGATACCCTGGATCTTACAGTTTTGCCTTAAGTGACTGTTACTCTGCTAGTTGGTCATATTTAACCGAAGAGAAGACAACACTAGAAGTACTACAAGGGTTGAAAAGCAGACAGCAAGGACAAGATCAGGAACATCACTCCTCCTGCTGAGGGGGGTAACAGTTTTTTTTTGTAGTTTGCTCTCTGCTGCCTGCCAAACAACTCCCTGTAATATAATGGTTCACTCTTCCCTCTCAAGAGGGAAGCCATTACTGGCCCATTCATTCCCATCATTCTGGCAACCATTATGCCTTTTCCTGCATATGGTCTGTACCCCATCCACTGCTGGCCAGCATGAGCAACATGTCACTGTGGAAGGCCCAGCTGTGCCCCCCCCCAAAAGTATGCATGCTTCCACAGGCGTGTTACAGTAAACTACCATAATAGGCTTGGACAGACCAATCTCATGTCCCTGGTCAACAGTCCTATTCACTGCTTTCAGGGCTCTGTATGTGGTGGTGACCACCCACCTGGAAACATCAATATCACCCTTCAAGATAGGTAGGTTCACACGGAATGCTCATTCTTACCCTCCCTCAACCAGCTTTCAGTGCCACGCTACTAGTTAAACTCTGGTAATCAGTCAATTAGTCAGGGCTTCATCCCTCTACAGCACAGAGCTGGGCTGGAAGGGGAGCAATTAGATAAAAGGACTTAGCACAGACAAAAATCAATAAACTCCTGAGCATACTTAACGTTAGCAGCGTAAGTCTGCACGTTAATGGATGGATAAAGTCACCCATAACAAATCTATTTGGCATGATGGACTGCTTTTCAACTTGGGTTAGGTAATTTGCATGTCACGGTAAGGTCACAGAAGGAGGTGAGCAGTTGGTGCTAAAGTAGTAGATGAGTTTACTAACGGTCACAAGGACCGCAACAAATATCTTAAGTTGATATCCTATTTGACTAGCCATGAAACAATGGTACCCCTAAGAAATATGGATATGTCTTCACAGCTGACTGTGGACCTGAATGTATGGTAGGTGCTATACCTTGGCAGGGTAGGAGTGCTGACGGAATTCTGAAACACAGTTTCTGTAAGTATACGAAAATAAATTAGTTCAAATGTAGGGAAGGCCTCTATCTCAAATACTTGAGTTTCTGGAACTCAGCTGAGCTACCCAGATAGTAGAGTTGTATAAGAACTTGGTTCCATGGTGTAATGGTTAGCACACCAGACTCTGAATCCAGCAATCAGGGTTCAAATCTCAGTGGAACCGGTCTTCTTTCTATTTTGCACCAGGCCTGGTACCCAAGTCCCTTATAGACAGAGGTAGCCCCTCAATGGCCTATTTAGATACAGGACATAATTACTCCTTCAGTAAAACTTGTCAAGGCTTAGAAAGGCGCCCCTGGGTTGTCATCCTAGTAACATAGTCTATGAATAACAGTAGATGTCCTACTGATCATTGCTGCAGTATTCTTAACCAATGTGTTATCACTGTTGATGTCCACCAGGGGTACCAAAGTTTTCCCTTCCCAAGATCATATGTCCAATGTGTGACCTCAGCTCGAAGGAGTATGGGTATATAGGTGGACATATGAGCAAAATTCCTCAGACTATCTCCAAGCCAGCAGCCTGAGAAAGAAGTGATCAGCTAGGAGGTATGAAGCCACCTTTGTTTTAGAGCACTATACAGAAGGTAGGAACACAGGGAGACAGGAAATAGAGTTAGAAGAAATAAACAGCTAGGAAGGAGGGTAGGAAAGAAAACTGCAACAGTGATCAGTAGGACATCTACTGTTATGTTAAGTTCTTACACAACTGTACTATGTCCTGACTGAAACCACTGTTGCAGTATTCTTAAACAATGGGTGATTTCCAAAGCTGAAGGGAACATAATTATCCAAGAGGCCAGAAAGCACTGACATAGCAAAGGGACCCTAGACCTTGAAAAGGCTAATGCCTGCAGGGTTTAGTGAAGATGTGTACAGAAGACCAAGTGGCAGCTTCCAGAATGGCCCTGGTATCCATCCCTTTGTAAAAGGCCCCAAAGAATGCCACTGTCCTGGTAGAATGAGCTTGAGGGCAAGGATTTGCCAAAGTAGATGGCCTTAGACATACAGATTGCAAAGGTTTGCTTAGATATTGGTTGATCCAGTTTTGAATACATGAAAGAGAAACAGTTGCTCAGACTTTCAAATGGATTTGTTTTTGTACAGATAGAATCTTAACTGTCTGTTAATGTCTGAAAAGTGTAGGAGCCCTTCCCCCCAAATTCTGTGGATTGGGAAGGAAAGTAGCCTATGGTCTGGCTGAAAGACAACTTGTTCACTGCTCTGGGAATACATTAAGGGTTAGCCCTCAAGGTCACCTGCCCTTGTGAAAAATAAGAAAGGGAAGAATAGCCAGGAGTGCTTGAAGCTCAAACGCTCCTATGTGAAGTGAGATCCAGACGAATAGCTTTCCAGGTGCAGATTTTTAAGGTTTGCTGATACTACTGATTTAAAAAGAGGCAAGGTAAACTTTTTTAGCAAAAAGGTGAGGTCCCAAGGTGGGCTTATGGGCTTCCTTGGTGGCCTAAGATGTAGAACCCCTTTAAGGAATAGCTTGGCCTTGGGTCTAGACATTAAGGGGGAGGGGTTGAGCGTTAAACAGGCAGAGATGGCCAACAGGTGGACTTTGATGGAAGAAGAGGCCAGACCTTTATGCATGAGCTCACACAGACATTTCAATATGGATGGTAACTCTGATCGGAGTCCTGTTCATTCCTATTATACCAAAATGAAAATCAATTCCATTTGACTACGTAGGATTTTCGAGTGGTGTGTCTCCTGGCTTCCTGCGGAAAGTACAGTTGTGTAAAATCTTACCATAACAGTAGATGCATTTCTCTTCAGTGTTGCAGTATTGTTTACTAAAAGGACTCCCTGCCAAGGATAGCCCCAATGGCCAGCCAGTATACCAAAGCCTTAGGATTTTATAGATGTCATATGTCACGTGTATGCTCCCACTCAAGGCGTAGGGCATAAAGGTGGTGTGTGGGCATACATACCTCAGAAATGAATAGCCCCAGGAAGAGCAACAGCCCTAGAAATGAGGAGGAACGTGTACATCCAGAAGGAGAAAACTGAAAAGTATTCTAGGCCAGAAATATAGAAGGAAAAGAGCAGAGCAGAAGGGAAGGTCGGAGGGAGCAAGCAAGTACTGCAACAGTGGAGAGAAGGACATCTATTGTTATGGTAAGATTTTACACAACTGTACTATGCCCTCCAACATCACAGCTGTCGTATTCTTTACCAAGTACACATAGAAAAGCTCAGAAGACTCTTGGGAGGAGGAAGAGCCAAAACAGCCCGCAAGAAACTCATGCAGGATAGGTCTGGCAAAGCCAGCTCTTGCTCTGAAAACAACATTCAACTTGTAATGCTTAGTAAAGGTATAGACAGAGGTCCAAGTAGCAGTCTCAAGGATGGAATTGGTATCCAATGCTTTGAAAAAAGCACCAGAGGAAGCCATGACCCTGGTAGAATGAGCCTTTATAGAGGTATAAAGGCTTTTCTCATGAAAGAAGCAACAAAGAAATGGCCTTCGAGATCCACGAGGTAATGGTTTGCTTAAAAGCAGCCAAACCCAGAGATCTGGGATGACAGGAAATAAAAAGCTGCTCAGACTTTGGAATGGCCTTAGTCTTATCTAAACATCTGAGCTGTCTATACAAATCCAAGGAGTGAAGAACCTTCTCCTAGAAGACTGAGAAGGAAAAACAGAGGGCAAATTAACAGACTGATAGAGAGACAATTTGTTAACTACCTTGGGCATAAAAAAAGATTAGTATGAACAGACAACCTCTCCCTATGAAAAACTAAAAAAGGAGGAACATCCATAACAGCCTACAGTTCAGATAACTCTCTTAGCTGAAGTAAAGGCCAAAAGAATATACAATGTTGTAAGGAACCTGAAGCTGCAGGCTCAAAAGGAACCAGACTCAGATTTTCAAGTACAAAATTAAGGTCCCAGGAAGGTGGAATAGGCTTCTTGGGAAGTCTAATATGAAGTACACATTTAAGAATTTGCTTGACCTCAAAGCTAGAGGCCAGAGGAGTTAATGGCAGACCAGCAGAAATAGCCAAGAGATGAGCTTTAACAGAAGAATATGCTAACCCATCATGAAGCAATTCACACAAATAAGAGAACCAGGGAATCTCCACAGAAAGTGGATCCTGGTTACGAGCAAGGCACCAAACAGAAAATTTCTTCCATTTGCGCACACACAATTTCCTGGTAGAGAGTTTCCTGGCCTCTTACAGAACCTTAAGCACGTCCTCAGGAAAAAAAGGTACCAAAAAGGGATCAAAACCCTATCACCCACAATGTCACTTAAAGAGTGGACAAGTGATGATGGATCAGAGACCCTTTTGTCTTATGTTAGCAAGTCAACCCTGTGAAATAACTTGTGGCAATTGCCCATGGCTAGTTGCAGAAGGGGGAACCAATGCTGTCTGGGCCAAAAGGGAGTCACCAACAAGACTTTTGGGAATTCCTGCTCTATTATCTTAAGCATGACCCTTGGAATCAGAGGAAAGGAAGGGAAGGTGCACTGAAAAAAGAAGTTATGTACTCACCATAACGTTCCAGGCGAGTAGTCCATCTCGCCTTCATTCTTACTGGTAAGGTTCGGAACAGAACCTCTGTTCCAACTCGGCTGTGTACTAAAGCTCGAGGTCTTCCACTGGTTCATGGCTGTATCCCTATTAGTAAAACTCCCCAGATCTTGTTTGCTGATAGTACCTTACCTAAGGTACTATTACATTTTATAAAGACAATGAAGGTCAGATACCATACTTGCCAAATGAAAAGAACCAGCTGGTCCTCCAGGAGCCATAGGCTGGGAGAAGGAGGGTGGGATGCAAGAATGAAGGTGAGATGGACAACTCACATGAACATTATGGTGAGTACATAACTTCTTTAGTGATGATGTCCTATCTCACCTTCATTCTTACTGGTTGGGACAGCGTCCCTAGCACCATGTTTCCTGGGTGGCTCATGGGAGTATGTTCTTCAGGACAGTGAACCCAAAGGAGGCCCTGTCCCTGGAGACCAAATCTACTTTGTAATGAGTGATAAAGGTATGAGGCCTTGTCCAAGTTGCAACAGCACAAACGGTATCAAGTGGTAGCCTAGCACGAAAAGCAGAAGAGGTTGCCATGGCTCTCATAGAATGACCCTTGACTTTATAGGGAAGAACTTTGTTGTTAGAATTATACATAAGGGTAATACAATCTGAAAGCCATTTTGAAAGTGTGACCTTAGATACAGGAGCATCTTTCTTGGCTTCTGAAATGAAACAAATAATTGATCAGATTTACTGAAGTCCTATGTAAGCAAAAACGTAATTGTCTATGTACATCCAGTTGGTGAACCGTATATTCTGCCTTGTTGCCATAGTTGGGAAAAAAACACTAGCAGTTCTATGGACTGATTTAGGTCAGACTCTGAGCATACTTTTGGTAGAAATGACGGGTTTTGTTCAAAGGGATACTCAATCTTTGTGGAAAAGCATATAGGGGGCTTAATCAATAATGCTTGCAGCTCTGAAACCCTTCTAGCAGAAGTGATGGCAATCAACATACTTGTTTTTCATGTCAAAAATATTAGATCACATGATGGTGCAGGTTCAAAGGGGAGAAGAAACAAACAGGACAGAACAAAGCTCAAGTCCCAAAGTGGTAGAGGGGTCTTTATGGGTGGTCTTAAGTTAGTTCCCTTCAGGAAGGCTTTGCATAGTCGAGACATCAGATTTGGGGCTAAATAACTTATTCTGAACGTACGAGTCAGAAGGTCTGGAACTGGGTCCAGAACCCACAACTCCTCCTGAAGATGAGGCCAAAGGAAGGGGAACCAAATTTGACGAGGCCAGTATGGGGCGAAGAGAATCAGCTTGCTTCCCAATGAGCTGGCTTTCCGAAGAACGTTTGGTATCAAAGGAAAAGGAGGGAAGGCATAATGGATACCCGAGGGCCATTCATATACAAGTGCATCCCTTGGTGGCTCCCCCGGAGGGGGATCAGGGCAAAAAAGCTGCTGCATTTGGCATTCATGGATGTGGCAAAAAGGTCTCAGCAAGACTGGCCCCATTTGCAGATGATCATCTCTGCTACTTCTTGTTTTAGAGACCACTCATGAGGCATGAGAATTGCTCTGATGAGTTTGTCTGCTAATACACTGGATTTCCCCGGGATGCACATTGCTATTACAAAGAGTTAGGAGAAGTTCACCCACTGCCATACTCTCAGGGCCTCTCAACAAATGGTGTAGGACTTGGTTCCTTCCTTGTTCGTTTATGTATCAGACAACTGACATGTGGTCTGTCTGCACTGCAATTGTTCCCAGCAGGAGAGAGTCCTAAAGTGCTTGCAATGCCAAAAGCTCTGCTCTCATCTCTAAGATACTGATGTGGAAATGGGCCTCATAATCCTGCCAAATGCCTTGGACTGTCCTTCCCAAATAATGCCCCCCTACCCTATCTGGGAGGCATCTGAGGTTACTGTGGCTACAGACTGTGGAGGAAGAAAGGGTTGACCTGATGTCACATGAGTGGAGTGAAGCCACCAGCGAAAGTCCTCCTTGCAGGACTCAACAGAATTTGGTGAGACATGGGTAGTTCCTGCAAAAACCAATGAGTGAATAGTAGCCACTGCAGAATTCTCATGTGCATGCATGCTAATGGAACTAAACTTATCACTGCCGCCATGGTTCTTTAGACTTTTAAAACTATTCTCACCTGTACTCTCGTCTTGAAGAGAAGGTTGGAGACTTGCTGTCTCAGAACTAAAACTCTTTCTGTAGGAAGTTTTGCCATCATGTTTTTTTGGTCTAGATCTGCTCCTATAAACATATGTTGAGAATGCAACAAGGCAGATTTTTCATAATTTACTGCGATTCCTAGGTGAGAGCAGAGAAATAATGTGGTGTCTCTTGTTTCTAGTAGTAGTTGCTTGGTGGTGGCAGTTAGGAGCCAGTCACCTAGATACGGAAACACTTGGAATCCTAGATGTCTCAGGTGAGCCGTGACTGCCACATACACTGTGAACACACTAGGGGCTGTAGTGAGACCAAAGGGCAGAGCTTGAAAGTGGTAATGACGGGCAAGCACAGATGACCCCTGGATGGCCTGTCCATCTGTGTGTGGTAGGACGCATCCTGGAGGTCTATAGAGTACATCCAATTGTCTTTTCCCAAAAAGGGAAGAATCAACTGCAGTGTCTTTTGTACTGATTCATTTGATCTCCTGAGATCCAAAATGGGTCTCCAGTCCCCTGTTCTTTTTGGCACTAAAGAATCTTGAGTAAGTTTTGGATCCTATCTGGTCTGTGGGGACTCCCTGGATCACTATTTTGTCTAGCAGCTTCAATTTCTAGAGCTGCCTGATGCCTTTGACTGGGTGGAACGTCTGGGGTGTTCTTTATGTTTGGGACGGGGAAAAGAAAAGGGTATGGAGTAGCCTCTGGTATGATCCTTTGTACCCACTTCTTTTATTTCCAGCCAGGCTTCTAGGTACAAAGATAAATCGACCCCTGACTGCCTCCAGAGATGGACAGATGGGGCCACCATTCAAAGCGCTGAAAGGGCCTACCCGGAAAGAATCCCTGTCGCCCTGATTTTGCGGACCCCTCTCTGCCATATGGACAGCGTCCTTCCATTAGTACTTCCCCCTCTGCCCCTGGGAGAAGTCACCACATGTGTCCTGAAAAACTCACTGGGATTTTCGGAACCATATCTTTCCTCCCTTTTGACCTTTTGGATAAGTTGTAGAAGGTAATGAAAAACATACCTATGGCAGAGAAAGTTTTCCCTTCTTGCTCACACCTGGTTAGTGCATCCTTACCTTTCAGCCCAAACAAGGATGAGCCATTGAAGGGGGCACTGATAAAGGATGATTTAAAAAGTTCCACAAAGTTACACAAGCACATCCAGGAATGTCTCCTTAGGGAAATTCCTAAACCCACTGCTCTGCTCGCTCCATCTGCTGCATAAGAAATGAGCCTCATGGAGGAGTTGACCAGAGTTTAAAGGTGGAGAGCTGAGAGGAAACTATCTGATACCCCTGCAGCTACTGTACCTTGGAGAGCATCTCCTAGCTCCTTTAGGAGATCTCTTTGTAGCCTAGTAAAATGTGTCAGACAATTCAGCGATCTGAGTGCAAAAGTCGCTAAAGAAAACATGCACTTCACATATCTGTCCATCGTGCGAGACTCCTTGTTCGGCAGATGAACAAATGAGGATGTTTCAGAAAGTTGCTTTTTGGTGGCTGCTGCGGCCACCACCACAGCATGTACAGGGATACACTTAGTAAGGAAATCTTTATTGGAAGGGGCTGTGATGAACTTATTTGGTCTCTGAAAGATAGGTTCCTCTGCATCTGGAGACTCCCACACCTTTCGACTAACTAATTCCATAAGCTTGCCGAAAGGAGGAGACACCCAAGTGGCTAAAGGGTGAGACCCAAAGGCCTTCAGGTAAACAGACTCATCAGAAGGGTTGATGGACTTCCAGCCACCTCGCTCTCTGCTTAAGGATTTCTAGAATGTCTGCAAAGAAGGCATCCTCAGACGGCGACCATGGGGATCCTTCAGACTCATCGAGGTCTGTATCAGATTTGACTGACTCTTCTGGGGAGTCGAAATGCTTCCTCTTGCAGAGTTTCTTATGAGGGAACTCCTCAGAAGGGTATTATGGAGAGGTTTCAGAAGAGAGGGGTTCACCCGATGGAGTACTCTGAGGCCTAGGGTCACTGTGTGTCTGTGGATGGCATAGAGCAGAGACAGATGCTGGTATCTTGGGGGGAAGAATGTCAGGTCCTTTGAGTGGAGCTGTCTGAGGAGACAGCACTCTCATCATCAGCTCGAAAGCCCCCCTTCCCCTGATCCAGCGATACCTCCGGCTCCGAAGAGCCAGAAGAGATCCCCGAAACAAAAGGGGTTGGCTCCAAAGCCAATGTAAGAGCCAAGCCCACCCATATCTAAGCCCTGAGAGGTAAGTTTGGATTTGACAAATGTCTGATCCGACTCTCCTCTCTGGACCCGATCAGAGAGCGTCAGCTCCTAGCCTCCTCAGACAGAACAGATGTTAGAGCAGATGTCGGGCCCAAAGAACCCAGAATGGCTCTTGGCGCTGACAGTTCCACTACAATAATTCCAGACATTCCGAATCAGAGGTCCCAGTTCGGCTCGGAGGAGGAATCTATGTTGAAGGGGAGGTCCTGGTCGGTTCCAAATCTTTGGGTTGGAACCAACAATAACTTGGCAAGCGCCGGTGTCTTTTGAAGTCTGCGAACAACTCGATCCATGTCATCATCTGAGAACTCCTGGAGGACCGAGAGGAAGGAGCAGGAGATCCAAATTGCTGAAGTAGAGGTGACCTTAGTGATGGGGAGAACGGTATCAATTCCCGAGACCGGCTCCATAGCTCAAATTCTATCAGCACCGAAGTCGAAGGAGCCAATGGTGTAGACTACTTGGGCGTAGTTAGCTTGAGGTCCGAGGAAGTATTGGCTGGTCCCGAATAGAGAGAAAAAGAAGAGCAGCTTTTTTGAGAACTGTTTGATTTTGAAGATGGGGACTTAGTCGGTTTAGAGGTGCCCTGACCTTCTTCCAGTGCTTCAGCAAAAGGTGTCGTCAGTAATCTTCTGACAATGAGTTTATTCTTCATTTCTAAAAGTACCCTAAAGCTAAAGGAATGACAAATGCTACAGGTTTCCTGTAAATGCAAGGCCCCAAGACAATATATAAATATGGTGTGCTCATCAGTGATGGACATTTTTTGAGTACATTTTTCACACTCCTTAAAGCCGGAGGGCTTAGATTCTCTATCTTCCTTTGACATCACTAACTAGAGAGAGAGATAATACCCACAAATATACTAACAGGTGTAAACTAGTCAATAACATAACAAACTAAGAATATTTTTAAACAACAAAAAAGAAAAGAAACAAGCAACAGCAACAAAGGGAAAGGGGTTGGCAGTTCAAGTAAAACAAAGCTGCCTAGTGAAAGAAAAGGGTAAAAGAGAAAGTTATTGCCCTCTAACTTAAACAGGCAACGGCAGCCCTCTATCTCCAATGAGCTGCCGGTTTCAGTTAGGATCAAGAATGGGAATGAGAATTACTCTACAGCCCTTTCCAACTTAAACGAGTGTGTAGAAAAATAAAGAGAAAAATATTAAGGAAAGCCCTCTACTAAAAACGCGCTCTAAACAGCAACTTTAAGTCAGGATAGGGGCAACGCAAGCCTAATGAAAAAACAATGGCCAGTAAAGCAAAACACAAAGCAAACACTCTAAACTAACTATTATAACTAACTATTACATTAAGACTTAAACAGCCAAAAACAGCGAGAGAGGGCAAAGGTAATAAGAAAAAATTTCTAACTTAGCCAGAGCCAAAATGGAAGCACCTGATCTGTTTAGCGGCAAACGAGATCTGGGGAGTTTTACTAGAGCATGATGGGATAGGGATACAGCCATGAGCTAGTGGAAGACCTCAAGCTTTAGTATACTGCAGAGTTGGAACAGAGGGTTGGTTCCGAACATAGCCAGTAAGAATGAAGGTGAGATAGGACATCATATCATCTCTTTCCAAGAAAGATAAGAAGTTATGTACTCATCACAGCATTCTGTTTGTTGTCCGTTTAGCCTACATTCTTGCTGGTTGAGTTCGGAGCCATTCCCAGCTCCGACTCGGCCGAATACTACAGCTCGAGAGCTTCCACTGACTCGAGGCTAACCCCCTATCCCATGATGCTCTGGGCCAAATCCTCAGATCTTGATTGCAAGTGAAAGACAACCACAGAAAATTTGTATATATACACAAAACACACACACACACACACACACACACACATATATATATATATATATATATATATATATATATATATATGTGTGTGTGTGTGTGTGTGTGTGCTTATATAATTATATATATATATATATATATATATATATATATATATATATATATATATATATATATATATATATATATATATATATATATATATATATATATATATACACACACACATACACATAT
>NC_056735.1:1112631423-1112636423 GCF_019279795.1 Protopterus annectens | reverse complement strand
ACATTATTTTCAGTGCTGATATATTGACAGCATGTGCAATGTCCGCAGGGGAAAGTCCCAGTAACATTGTCCTTGTTGTGGAGCGTTGTTCTCCTTTCAAGGAGGGTTTTGAGGGACTCGCATTTTTTGTGGGTGAAGATGGGTGCTTCACCTAAGGTTTTGTTAAGGTCAGGGTTACAGCTGAGGATGTCCCAGTTGTTTACTAGGGTGGTTTTAATCCTGTTGCTGTCTGTGGAGATGGGAATAGGGAACCTGGGTGCAGATTCCTCATTTTGTTTGTTTTGTTTAAAATTCCCATAGACAAGAATGGGCTGGTGCCTGGAGTGTCGGTTTTCTGACACTTCCTGGGCTATCTTGTTGACCAGTCCTGTTGGGTATTGTTTGTCCAGGAACATTTGTTTGAGCTGTTGGCTCTTTGTAGTAAACAGTTCGTCATTGCTGACTATTCTGCTTAGTCTGACGAATTGTCCTTTGATAACATTCTTTTTCATGAAGTTAGGGTGCAAACTCCTGAAGTCTAGCAGGTTGTTTCTGTGAGTGGGTTTCCTATATATGTTGGAGCTAAATGTGCCCTTGTTTAAGTCGAAGCTTAGCTCGATGTCAAGGAAGTTCACAGTAGTACCTCTGTTTCCTATGGTGAAATTAAGGAAAGGTATACTGTGCATGAGTTCGTTCAGGAATATGTCTAGTTCCTGATGCGTACCATTCCACAGAAGGAAGAGGTCATCTATGTATCTTTTGTACATACTGACCTTGTTGAAGCCTTTTATCTGGGTAAGAGTTTCTTCTTCCCATGCACAGAGTACAAGGTTTGCATAGGAGGGTGCCATTTTGGCTCCCATAGCAACGCCTTTGAGTTGCTTGTAAATGGTACCTTCAAATTCAAAGTAGTTGTTGTCTAACACTAGTTTGAGTAGTGTGCAGAGGGTGTCTGCACGTTCTGTTCCCATGTGTCTGTGGGACACAAGGTATTTCTTGACTAGCTGGATCCCTTCTTTGTGGGGAATGCTGGGGTATAGTGCAGTAACATCTAGGGTTACCAGCTGGACTGGGCCTTGTAGACCCTGGTTTTGGATTTTGTGGATTTCTTTGAGGAAAACCCACGAATCTTTGAGGTAGAATTTAGAACTCTGTACTATTGGGTTGAAATAGAAGTCTAGAAGTTCTGAAATGAACTCTGTTTTGGTTCTTTTGGATGAGACTATGTGTCTCATTGGAGGGTCAGTTTGATTTTTGTGGATTTTAGGAATCCCGAAGAGGTGTCCGACTGTGGGGGAGTCGACTGACATGAAGTCAAGTTCCTCTTCAGTGATTTTGCATTGGTATGCTAGTAGCAGTAGGGTGGATTCTATGCTGTGGAATTTCAGTAGGACGTCAGCTTTGGTTACCTTTTGGTAGCTGTACTGATCATTGAGAACTTCTAGCATTTTGTTGTTGTAATCAGTAGTGGTCATAACAACAACTCCTGCCCCTTTGTCTGCCTTGAGTATCTTGACTTGTTGGTCTTGGCATAGTTCACGTAATGCAGTTACTTCTCTAGGACTAAGGTTGCTTTTGGGTTGGGGGTGTGATTTTTGAAACATGGCCCTGATCTCGGTTTCGCAAACCTTAGAGAACACACTGATGTGTGTGTTCAGGGTGGGATTGATGGTGCTTTTCCTTTTGAGCACTGGGGGTCCATTGTCACTGCCCTGACTAGTCTGACTGGACTGAGTGCTTATTGTGCAGTCTGGTGTCAGGGTTGGGGAGGCTGGGTTACCTTGTGCAGTGCACAGTGGTGGTGTGGGTCCCTCTATGACCCTGTAAGGGGCTGCTTTGCCTCTGGGGGCTTGGCAGTCTCTGTTTGGGTTGCGGTCATCTGTGTTAGAGGGTAACACGTGACTTGGGGCACTCTTTTCTGGTTTAGTGGCAGCCTTGGGGGACTTATGTGTGTTGTTGTGGCAGTAAACACATTGCTTTGTTTCATTACAACTTTAGGCAGCATATCAACAGTTTTGCAGGTAATGCTAACATTCTGACCAACTTTGGTATTCAGGTTTAAATTATTTTTATCAGTACATATGCATTCAGTATTTGAAGTTGCTACATTTCTGGTATTTTCTTTGCATTGGTGCGTGTTAGGGAAAGCCTGTACACGTTCGTTTACTTCGCATGCATTTACACCTTTAAGTTTAGCATCAGCCAGACAATTGACATTTACAGTATTTTTGGCAATGGTACTGTGTTTGCATATGTCTTTTTTGTAACACACAGCATTTACTTTATGTTTTGTACATGATTCCTTATTATCGGCAACATTTATTGAACAGCTGACATTACTACACATTTTTGCATCAACTAATTTATTTTGCTCAACATTTGCACTTGTGGTAGCAATGGCTAAATTAAACATTGCATTGTTGTGTATTTCGCTCTTATTAATTACCGTCGTTCTTGTAGCGTTATTATGGACGGTGATATTGTAGTCGCAAGCACTAACATTACTTTCAAGAGCGTTGTGAGACCCTTTATTGTAGCAAGAGATACTTTTGCATACACCGTTGAAATGAGAGCAGGCTGTACAATTATCACAGTTGGGTTCACATCTTATAGTTTTTGTATTGGTTGGCGTTGCACGGTTACAGTTTGCAGTTACTGATTTGTCTTGGCGTTCTGAACTTTTGTTTTGCAGCACAGCTTTTGAGACAGATGCGAGCTGCATATTGAACGCCTGATTTTCTTTGTGCGTGGCGTTTGTTGCGTGTGGAACACACATCTGTGAGTCCTGGGACTCTGTACGAGTACCGGGAAGATTTGTATCACTGTTGCCTGTGATTTTGGCGCGAAGGAAGGATTTGTGCACTTCTGAGAGCGCTATGCCTCTTCGCTTTGGAGAAGGCAACTTTCCATGCTGGCCACATTTACTTTACTGTGGCGAGAGGGTAATTCCTTGTTATGTATTATTGCCCGAGTGCACCCCTGTACATTTGGCGCTACGTTGGACAATATCTTGTTGCATGTATTACCCTCGTTTTCCAGTGATACATTATTTTGTTGTTGGCTGGCATAGTTCCTATGGTTATCCGATGTGCCTGAGCAGTGTGGAATTAAAGGAGTTGCGTTCGCATCAGGGCACGTGGTTACTACGCCGCTCAGCTTTTGCTCGCCAAGTACAGTTAGATTTGTAGTTGAAAAGTTAATAGACAGTTGCTTGACCGGTGGTGTTGTAGTTTGCGTTGGCGCCTTGGTCGGTGGTCTGTGTAAAGCGCATTCCGGTGGTGATCCTGTTGTCCGTGGTGGTTGCTTCTTGTTGCCTGGGTGGCGGGAAGGTTGAATCATCCAGGGATAGCGGCATGGTGTCTTCGTTGTTTCCGAAAAGGTGGTTTAGGTCCCAGCTGTTTTTGCTGCTGTGGAAGGTATGCTTGAGATTTAGTTTTCGGCAGAATAACTTGAGATCCAGTATGACTTCTGTGCTGTTGGCTCTTTGGGTGGGAATAAAGTTAAGTCCCTTGCAGAGTAGTTTGATGGTGCCTGGTTTGAGGGGTTGGTGGGTGAGGTTGTGGACCGCTTGGGTGTCGCTTTCTCCGGTGTAACTCCTGTTTGTGTTTGGAGTAGCGTTTATCACTCCTGCTGTTGTTTCGCTTTCCTTGGCCATCTGTTTGTGAGCGGTCCATTTCTGTGGAAGCTTCTGCCTCTCCCTCTCCCCCTCATTGCCAGGTGGTTCCTGTGGTCCGTGCGATGGTAGTCTGTGTCCTCCCCTAAAAAAGGCTGCTGGAAGGACTTTTGAGTAGCACCATTTAGTGGCAATACCAGAGTTGTTCGCTCGGTGCTGTCTTGTGTGCCCTGGGGACCTGTTGTGTCCATGCGGTTGGGGGTCTTCTTGGTTCCCGTATTTTGAGCCCTGTTGCTTTGCATCGCTTTTGGCGGGGTGGTGGTTGCCTCTTCGTCGCTGCTGGATATTTGGGATCCTGGGCTACTTAGGTGGTTTGCATCAGTTTTTTTGTTGCGGCAGATGGGATACGCGGTGTTCATTTTGTAATCATTCAGGTCTCGTTGGAGTTTCTATTTCTTCCTGTTGATCATTCGGTTAACGTGTTTAGTGATTTTGTTGTTTAGGTCCAGCCATTCTGTGTTGAGTAATTCGAATGAAGGATGCTGTGTGATGGTGTCATTAATCCCTTGTGCTTGTTCCTTGAGATCTTGTAGCGTTTGTTCGTTATGCTTAACCAGGACTTTCATGGCTTCTAATCCAGCATTGTTGAAGATTTTTGTTAGGGCTTTGTAGGTGTTTTCATTTGTTTCGATACCATTGGGAAACTTGTAGATTCTGAGTCCCTTGGGCACTATTTCTTTGTGTCCACACTCCATAAGGTAAAAGTTGTCGAGTTCCAGGGTTTTAAACTTTGTTAGCAGTTTCTCAAGTCTGTGCATAAGATATTTACAGTCTACAATGCTTATTTTGTTGTTTGGGTCAGTGTCTTCGGTCCCTCTGTTGTTACTTGGCACTGCATTAAGGTCGGCAAATGGGTTACCGCTGCTTTGTTACTGTAATTGTTCCATTATCATGTTTTTCGAGTTGGGGGCTTGTTTCAAAGTCCTGTTGATTTTCACCATGTTTTGCTGCGATTGTTTCCCATCCTTGGGGCTGTTAAGCTCCTTTAGCAGGTTTTCTGCTAATGTGGATGTTTGAGACAATGTTCTCTTTAAGGAGAGTAGATCATTCGGAATGCTGTAGATTGAGCAATCCAATAGGTCTTGGCTGTTGCTCAGTTCCTTGGAGTTGCAGGCCTCTTCCATGTTCAGTTTCGGTGTATAGGTTAAGCTGAGACAATACAATACACTTTGTAGAAAGTAACACTGAAACTGCTAAACTTTAGGAAAGTACTGCTAAAACCTTGTAGTTGAAGCTGGAGAGCCTTGTTAGGGTTCCGTTGTATGGAAAGAAGTCACGCGGACACCAAGGAGTTCAGTTTGAGCGCTTTCGTTCGCACTTTTATTAAAAAGTTGTTGAACTTCTTCAG